>NC_081565.1:35520245-35532885 GCF_022355385.1 Mustela nigripes | reverse complement strand
GAAGTGGTGTCACATATTTAATACTTTAGGAATTTAACATGTGAAAAATAGCACAGATATGTAAATGGATATGAAAGTACATCAAACTCATAGATTTAATTTGAAGACTAATAAAGTAACAATCTCCTAATTTAAGGAGTAGAACATTGCCAGTACCTTGGAAGCTCCCTGGATATTCCTGCCCAATCTATCCTCTCCTGCCAGAGAGAACCACATCCCTGATGAGTTTTAATCATTTCCTTGCTTTTCTTGAGTTTTATGACCAATGTATACATCCTTCAATAGCATAGTCTAGGCTTTCCTCTCTCTAAACTCAATATAGGGATGCCTGGGTGGCTCAGTTGGTTAAGCCTCTGCTTTTGGCTCAGGTCATGAGCCCAGGGTCCTGGGATGGAGTCCTGTATGGATCTCCTGGCTCAGCAGGGAGCCTGCTTCTCCCTGTGCCTGCAGCTCCCCTTGCTTGTGTTCCAGTTCTCTCTAACAAATAAATAAAAAAAATCTTAAAAAAAAAATCCTCAATGTCAGTTGAATCTTTATAGGTTTTCTTTTTGTCTTGATTCCTTAGTCAATATTATGTTTGCTAGACTCATTAACATTTATGAGTATGGCTGAATTCATTAATTTATATTGCTAAATTCCATTATATGAATGTAGCACAGTTTATACATTCTACATTGATGGATCATTGGGTTGCCTCCTAGTTGAATGCTGCTATAAATGTTTTATACATTTCTCCTTGGTACACGTATTTCCAACTGTCCTGTTTGCGTTTGTGTCCAACCCTTTCTCCAGTGATGTGTAATACATCACGTGTGTTATATATCAAATCTCCAAACATGCATGTGTCCATTTCTGGGATTTCTCTTCTTTTTAAAAATTATATTTTATTTAATTCAACTAATAACAGATACTGTATTATTAGTTTCAGAGGTAGAGTTCAGGGATTCATCAGTTGCATATAATACCCAGCTCTCATTACACCAGATGCCCTCCTTAATGCCCATCACCCAGTTACCCCATTCCTCCACCCACCTCCCCTTTTATAACCCTCAGTTTGTTTCCTGTAGATAAGACTTTCTTATGGTTTGTCTCCCTCTCTGTTTTTGTCTTATTTTATTTTTCCCTCCTTTCTTCTATGAGCCTGTGTTTTGTTTCTTAAAATCCACATGTAGTGGGATGCCTGGGTGGCTCAGTGGGTTAATATTCTGCCTTCAGCTCGGGTTGTGATCTCAGGGTCCTGGGATGGAGCCCCACATCGGGCTCTCTGCTCGGTGGGGGGCCTGCTTCCTCCTCTCTGCCTGTGTCTCTGCCTACTTGTGATCCCTGTCTGTCAAATAAATGAATAAAATCTTAAAAAAAAATACACATGTAGTGAAATCATAGGATAATTTTCTTTCTCTGATTGACTTATTTCACTTAGGATAATAACCCTCTAGTTCCATCCATATTATTGCAAATGGTAAGATTTCCTTTTTTGATAGCTGAGAAATATTTCATTGTATGTGGTGTATACATATACATACATACATGTATGTGTGTGTATGTGTTGTGTATATCTATGTGTGTGTGTTTATATATATGTGTATATATATATATATGTATATATGTATGTATATATATATCTTCTTTTCCATTCATCTATTGATGGATGTCTGGATACTTTCCATAGTTGGGCTATCATGGACATTGTTGCTATAAATTGGGGTGCAGATACCCCTTTGGATCACTACATTTGTATCTTTAGGGTAAACAGCCAGTGGTGTGATTTGCCGGGTTGTAGGGTAGCTATATTTTTATCTTTCTGAGGAAGCTCCATGCTATTTTCCAGAGTGGCTGCACCAGCTTGCATTCCCACCAACAGGGTAGGGGGGGTTCCCCTTTCTCCACATCCTCACGAATATCTGTCATTTCCTGACTTGTTAATTTTAGCCATTCTGACTGGTGTGAGGTAGCATGTCACTGTCCTTTTGATCTGTATTTCCCTGATGCTGGGTGATGTTGAGCATTTTTCCTGTGTCTGTTGGCCATCTAGTTGTCTTCTTAGCAGAAATGTCTATTCATGTCTTCTGCCCATTTCTTGACTGGATTATTTGTTCTTTGGGTGTTGAGTTTGATAAGTTCTTTATAGATCTTGGATACTAGCCCTTTATCTGAAAAGACATTTGCAAATACCTTCTCCCATTCTGTAGGTTGTCTGTTGGTTTGTCGACTGTTTCGTTTGCTGTGCAAAAGCTTTTAATCTTGATGAAGTCTCAGTACATTACTTTTGGTTTAGTTTCCCTTGCCTTAGGAGACATGTCTAGCAAGAAGTTGCTGCATCTGAGATTGAAGAGGTTGCTGCCTTTGTGTTCTCTTCTAGTATTTTGGTGCATTCTTGTCTTACGTTCGGGTCTTTCATTCGTTTTGAGTTTATTTTGTGTATGGTGTAAGAAAATGGTCCAGTTTCATTCTTCTCCATGTGGCTGTCCAGTTTTCCCAACACCATTTGTGGAACAGACTGTTTTTATTTCCGCTGGACTTTCCTTCCTGCTTTGTCGAAGATTAGTTGACAGTAGAATTGAGGGTCCATTTCTGGGTTCTCTATTCTGTTGCACTGATCTATGTGTCTGTTTTTGTGCCAGTAGCATACTGTCTTGAATTACAGCTTTGTAATAAGCTTGAAGTCCAGAATTGTGAGGCTACCAGCTTTGGTTTCCTTTTCCAACATTCCACTGGCTCTTTGGGGTCTTTCCGTACAAATTGTAGGATTATTTGTTCCAGCTCTGTGGAAAATGGTGATGGTATTTTTTTTTTTTTAGGTAGCCATTGTAATTTATTGAGCAAGAGCTAATTAACAAAATGTTTCTTTTTGTGTGTGTGTGTGTTTTTTAATTTTTAATTTTTTATAAACATATATTTTTATCCCCAGGGGTACAGGTCTGTGAATCACCAGGTTTACACACTTCACAGCACTCACCAAAGCACATACCCTCCCCAATGTCCATAATCCCACCCCCTTCTCCCAAACCCCCTCCCCCCAGCAACCCTCAGTTTGTTTTGTGAGATTAAGAGTCACTTATGGTTTGTCTCCCTCCCAATCCCATCTTGTTTCATTTATTCTTCTCCTACCCACTTAAGCCCCCATGTTGCATCGCCACTTCCTCATATCAGGGAGATCATATGATAGTTGTCTTTCTCTGCTTGACTTATTTCGCTAAGCATGATACGCTCTAGTTCCATCCATGTTGTCGCAAATGGCAAGATTTCATTTCTTTTGATGGCTGCATAGTATTCTGTTGTGTATATATACCACATCTTCTTGATCCATTCATCTGTGGATGGACATCTAGGTTCTTTCCATAGTTTGGCTATTGTGGACATTGCTGCTATGAACATTCGGGTGCACGTGCCCCTTTGGATCACTACATTTGTATCTTTAGGGTAAATACCCAATGGTGCAATTGCTGGGTCATAGGGCAGTTCTATTTTCAACATTTTGAGGAACCTCCATGCTGTTTTCCAGAGTGGCTGCACCAGCTTGCATTCCCACCAACAGTGGAGGAGGGTTCCCCTTTCTCCACATCCTCGCCAGCATCTGTCATTTCCTGACTTGTTGATTTTAGCCATTCTGACTGGTGTGAGGTGATATCTCATTGTGGTTTTGATTTGTATTTCCCTGATGCCGAGTGATATGGAGCACTTTTTCATGTGTCTGTTGGCCATCTGGATGTCTTCTTTGCAGAAATGTCTGTTCATGTCCTCTGCCCATTTCTTGATTGGATTATTTGTTCTTTGGGTGTTGAGTTTGCTAAGTTCTTTATAGATTCTGGACACTAGTCCTTTATCTTATATGTCGTTTGCAAATATCTTCTCCCATTCTGTCAGTTGTCTTTTGATTTTGTTAACTGTTTCCTTTGCTGTGCAAAAGCTTTTGATCTTGATGAAATCCCAATAGTTCATTTTGGTGATGGTATTTTGATGGGGATTGCACTGTATGTGTAAATTGGCCTGGGTAGCATGGACATTTTTTTTTAAAAAGATTATTTATTTATTTATTTGACAGAGAGAGAGAGATCACAAGTAGGCAGAGAGGCAGGCAGAGAGAGGAGAGGAGGAAGCAGGCTCCCTGCTGAGCAGAGAGCCCGATGCGGGACACGATCTCAGGACCCTGAGATCATGATCTGAGCCGAAGGCAGTGGCTTAACCCACTGAGCCACCCATTCGCCCTAGCATGGACATTTTAACAATATTTGTTCTTCCCATACGTGAGCATGGAATGTTTTTCCATTTCTTTGTGTCTTCCTCAATTTCTTTCATGAGTGTTCTATAGTTTTCAGAGTACAGGTCCTTTCCCTCTTTGGTTAGGTTTATTCCTAGGTTTCTTAAGGTTTTGGGGGGCAATTGTAAATGGGATTGATTCTTTGATTTCTCTTTCCTCTGTCTCATTGTTGCTGTATAGAAAAGCAACTGATTTCTGTGCACTGATTTTTATACCCTCCACCTTGCTTAATTCCTATATGAGACCTAGCAGTTTGTGGGTAGAGGCTTTTGGGTTTTCCATATCGAGTGTCATGTCATCTGTGAAGAGTGAGAGTTTGACTTCTTTGACTAGAAGCGTTTTATTCCTTTTTGTTGTCTGATTGCTGAGGCTGGGTATTCTCGCACTCTGTTGAACTGCAGTGGTGAGACTGGTCATCCCTGTCCTGTTCCTTAGGGGAAAAGCTCTCAGTTTTTTCCCATTGAGAATGATATTCCCTGTGGATTTTTCATACATGGCTTTTATGATAACGATTTTCCCTCTATTCCTACACTGCGGAGAGTTTTAATCAAGAAAAGATGCTGTATTTTGTCAAATGTTTTTTGTGCATCAGTTGAGAGGATCATATGGTTCTTGTCCTTTCTGTTCTTAGTGTGATGTATGGTATCTCTGTTCTTTTCCATTGGTTTATTTGTCTGTTGCCGTGTTGATGTTATGCTGCCCCAATCAATATTGCTTTATAGTATACTTTGATATCTCGTAGGTTATGTCCCTTTATCCCCACCCAGTACATCTTCAAATGTCTCTGGGCTGTTTTTAGTCCTTTGTCTTCTCTATACATTATGGAGCCTACTTCTTAAATTGTAGAATAGTTATTTTGGGGGTTGAAAATTGGCATTACATTGAATCTATAGATGAATTTGAGGAGAACTAATATCTCCATAGTGAATTTCCTGACCCATGAATAGGAAACATTACTCTATTTTAGTATCATTTAAAATATATATTAATATATTAAATTAACACATATTAACTTGATATAAAATTATATAATAATATAATATATATTAAAACATATGCTAAAGTTTGTATTATATATAATTCTATACTAAAATTCATATTTAAATATCTAAACATGCATGCTTATATTTAAATATATAAACATGTACATTTATATTTCTTCACATGTTGTAAAATTTCATAAACTGTTACTGGAATGTGGAAATGCAATATGTTTTTTTGTACATTGATTTAGTGTTGAGGAACACTCTTTCCAATATTTGTAATATATCTCAAAGGTATTTAGATTTTGTATATAATAGGCAATAATAACACCAGTGAATAATGACAACTTTCGTCTCCCTTCAAATTTGATAGGCTTGTCTCTTTTCTTGCCCTACTGCCCTGTCTGGGACCTCCAGTTCAATGCTGAAAGTTTTTGTTTTTGTTTTGTTTTGTTTTGAACATGGCTTGGTCTTGTTTGAAATGCTCTGATTTCACCTATTTGGGTAATTACGTTCATCATCTGTTGTCTGTGACCACGTAGGATGTTTGATTTGGTCATGTCAGTAAAGACGTTCATTGGAGGCTGTAATCTCTTGAAGATTTTAGGGGTCATCCTAACGTGAGATAAATGGTTATGAGTCGTAATAAGGCAGGAAGTGATCAGCGTATAAGCAGGGCTGTGAAATCCTCCATTTGTCAGTGGTCTGTTCTAGGCTCTTTGAGTACCTCCAAAAGCATGGACTGAGTTGAAGGCTGGTTTTCTTTGCTTCTGAGACCTTTAGATCAGGGAGCGTTCATGTTTGCCTCAGGGCTTGGACCTTCCCTCCCAACTAAGAGTTGGGGCTGCTCTAAGGATGGGAAAGTGGGTGCAGAATGGCTCTTCCCACCTGCTGGCAAGGGGGAGAAGGGTTTTGAATGAGGCACTTGGAGGATAGTTAAGTGTCCTGAGGCTTACATTCTGGACTTTTGCTTCTTCAAAATGAAAATATCTTATGACTTCTCCTGTTAATATATGATCATTGTAAATATATGATACTCACATAGGCTTCTCATACTTCTTATATATTTTCCATAGGTATTGTAAAACTTTTCTAACTGCAGTGAATTATATACAGCCCCTCTTGTGTACTGTCTTGTTATTTCTTGTAGTTCTGGCATTTGAGTAAATTTTTTTCAGTTAAAGAACATTTGTGGTTTTTCCTTCTTTTCAATATTTATGTTCCTTGTTGTCCTCATCTCATCTAATTATCTAGACTGCAAAGTGATGTAGACATTGAAAGCTGGTGACCTCATCCAAGTCATAGACATGCTGCTTGCTGATGTTCTGATACTTTATTTAATGTTCGGGGGGAGTTTCCTCTATTGAAGTGTGCCACTTTCCTTTTTTTTTAAAAATTTTTAAGATTTTGTTTATTTATTTGACAGACAGAGATCACAAATAGGCAGAGAGAGAGAGGAGGAGGAGGAAGCATGCTCTCTGCTGAGCAGAGAGCCCGATGTGGGGGTCGATCCCAGGACTCTGAGATCATGACCCGAGCTGAAGGCAGAAGCTTTAGCCCACTGAGCCACCCAGGTGCCCCTGAAGTGTGCTCCTTTTAAAAAGTCAGAAATCAATGTTAAGTTTTATCAAGTGACTTATCAACATCTGTTCATGAGATTACTTTTTCCTCTTTAATCTATTAATAAAATGGTTGCAATAGATCTCCTAATCTATCCTAATGTTAGAAACCTTGAAGTCCCTTACAAAACTGGGTATCATGTACCATGTATTTAATATGCATTGATTTAAATCTGTTCAGGTTCAGTGTATGACTTTTTCATTTGATCAAGTTTCTTTGCTCATTCATAATCCTATTATTTCAAATGTCTTCATGCTTATACTTGTCTACTGCTATTTCTCTTAAGATTTCCATGAGCATACTTTTTTTTCAATATTCCATTTATCTAAGAGAGAGAGCATGAGAGAGAGGTGACAAGCAGAGTTGGGGCAGAGAGGGAGGGAGAAGCAAACTCTGAGTTGAGTTGTTGAAAGGTGAGCCAGAAACTTGATTCCATCTCAGGACCATGGGATCATGACCTGAGCCAAAGGCATCTGCTAACTGACTGAACCCCTAGGTGACCCTCAACAAGCACATTAATACTTTTGTTATTTTAGTATCAATGCATTATACTCATATATTATAAGATTCCCTTTCCCACCACATCCTTCTTAAGATGAGACCTTCAATGGGATATAAATATACATCTTTTTCTAAATTTCTCAGCTTAATAAAGTCATCTAGAATTGTAACTAGAGTTACACCATTGCTTTGTTGTCACTGTTTACCTCGATGCATTTCCTCATAATTTCTTCATATATTTGTCTTAGCACATTTGGTATCAGGTGTTCATTAGACTTTTTAAAATTTTATTTTTTCAGTCTTCCAAGAGCCAATGTTTATGCACCACACCCAGTGCTCCATGAAATGCCCTCTTTAATATCCCCCACCAGGCTCACCCAACCCCCCACGACCTACCCCTCCAAGACTTTGTTGTTCTTCAGACATTTAGACATGCTCTACTGTGTCTTACTTACCGTATAGGTCCCAGTCCCTCCATTATTTATTTGTAACTATTGTTGGTAGAACTTTGTAAACAAAATCTTTTTGAATAAGGGATAATAGGGGGGTGTGCTGTCTGGGTTTGCACGTACCAACAATGTCTTTTCAAGTGTCATATAGGTGCAATGGTCAGGGTGTGTAGAATTCAAATTCTCAGCCCTTTTCCCTCAGCACTCTGTCAGACTTGTTCCTCTGGCATCTACATTTAGGGCAGCAGAGAAGCAGGCCAGCAGCAGCCAGATTCTTGGTCCTTGTTGGGAAGTACAGTTTTATGCTGTGGAAAACTCTATAGAATTCTTTTGGCATATATGAGAATCAGAACTTACCTTTGGATGGACTGTATATAGGTAGGTCTTTTGGTACAATTCTTGCCTGGTGATTGATGAACATTTTATGAACCAACATGCAGAATTTCTGTTCAGTGAAATGTTTTTCTCCTTTGTTATTTGTCTTTCATCTGTTCTATTTCTCCTCCTGAATTACTCAATGGATTCCTGTGGTGTACCTTTAATGTCTCCTACCTGTTCTTAATTAGCCAACTTCTCTGTCTTCCTCTCTCTCTCTCTCTCTTCTTTTTTCTCTCTCAGCCTTGGAGAGAAACTTAGGTTCTTTTTATTTTAAAAATTCAGTTTTAAGTATTGTTTTGTCTACTTTTAAATACTTTCTCCTGGATTTTATTTGACCGACAATGTCAATTTTTGCCCCTAGGACAAATTTTTATCTCCTAGTCACCTTTTCTGCTCCTAGCTTCTCTTTGATCGATGGTTTTTGTTTTTAGTGATCCAATGGCCTCCCAAATCCCACACAGAACCCACTGAGATTTTTCTTCACTGTCTCACCATCTTCCTGCAATAACTCTTTTCCAGGAAAGGCTGTTTGTTTTGATGACTAGTTTATTTCCTCCCTATTGAGGTAAAAGTTCATGTCAGCTCTCGGAAGCTTTCTATCCCGCTCATTCTTTTAACTTTTAATTGCTCACTATTGGGAAGTGGCTTGGAATTTCTCACAAGTCAGGGGTTTATTCTTAGGTGTCTGCTAGTGAACATCACCTTCCTCTCCCTCTGACTGCCATGTAGGGTTGGGTATTCTTGGGCAGAAAAGCGATTGATGGTCACCAGTTGGCTGTATGCATGGTCGAGCCTGGTCAGGAAGTTAGAATTCATTTGATTCTCCTAAATACATCTCAGTTTCCACATCACTCTGATAGGCTCTGGGATGTCTCAGCTATCCAGAGACAGAAGTAAGGGGGTGAATAACACTCTCAACAAGGGGAAAGGAAAAAGGCCTGGGTGTTTGACCCTTACATCAGTTTTGCCACCACCTATGCACTCTCCTTTGTGCTCCTGAGGTGTGAATGGTTTTCTGGTGGGGACCATGACTGAGGACAGGAAAAGAGGTCAATTTTGGAGACATGGGAAGAGAACAATTCAAGAAACAGTTTTAGGAATTAATATGAAAATAAGGAGAAAGAAACAATAAGCACAGAGATAAATATTACTCTTGTTTAATATGGAGTAGGATATGTTGAAAGGTCCATGAATCAAGGACCCATCCAAACTTGTTCAAAGAAAGAGGCCAGGGAGCAATTGAATTATAGATCTATAGCCCAGTGATTTTATAAGTTAAAAGTAAAACTTGAAGAGTTATTTTCCCTGGACATCAAATAGCTCAGTATTCATCCCAAGGATAGATTGAGTATAGGGCTTGACCAACGGTATATACTTGTGTAGAAGTGCTTCTAGAATGGGACAGAAACGTCCTATTAAATGCTTCCTATTCACACAAAGCATTCTGTGTAATCGGATATGCCTCTGTACCTTTGACGAAATTGGCCCTTTATCTTATCCTCTGAGCCCCTCAGGTGAGAGAAACTAGGGAATAGAGGACCCCTCCACCATCACTGGATGACGTGTTTGCGTAGGACAAGGTTCTTCACAGTGGCCTTCACATCCTTGTTCCTGAGGCTGTAGATGATGGGGTTCAGCATAGGGATCACCACCCCATAGAAGAGGGAGGTGAATTTGTCTGAAACATCCTGCTTGTCTGCCCCCAGTGGGGTCCTTGGATTTGGGCTTTCTGTACACAAAGAGCATAGTTCTGTAGAACCATGAATGTGAGGTAGGCAGAGCAGGTAGAAAAGGCCTTTTTCCTTCTCTGTGCTAGGGTTATCCTCAGGTTGGTAGCAATCATAATCACATAGGAGATGAAAGTGTAGTGAGCTGAAATGCCCAGAAAGATCACATTGGCCACACCATAGTGATCAATCACATTGATGAGATGTCAGTACAGACTAACTTCAGGACAGCCAGGATGTCACAGGTAAAGTGGTTGATGAAGTTGTCCTCACAGGAGGGTAATCCTGTCCCTAAAGATGTTTTCACCATGGCAGTCATGCTTCTGGCTGTCCAGGAGCTGACAGTCATGGGCACATAGGCAGCTTGTTCATCACCAGTAGGTACCTGAGGAGGTTACAGTTGGCCAGATAGAGATCAAATGCCATCATGCCCAGAAGCGCACACTCTGTGGCTCCCATGGCAAAGCAGATAAGCATCTGCACACCTAGGCAGAGAAGGGGATGGTTTTCCTGCAGATTAGGAAGCTGTTGAGAATGAAGGGGCCTGAGGTGGTTGTGCAGTGGATCTACAAGAAGGAGTGGTTCCCAGGGAAGAAGTGCATGATCATGTGCTGGTAGTAGGTAGACACAGTCGCCAGGATGAGGACCCCATTGCCCAGTAGGAGCACTAAATAGATCACGAAGATATGCACAAAGAACATTTGGCATGGTAGGAAGGACTGGCGCTGTGTGGTCTGTAGGGGATTTAGGAGACCAGAATACCTTCACATACAAGAAGGAAAGAGATTGGGTACATCCATGTAGCGGTACTAAACCTAATTAGGAGTGAAGGTAGAAGCTATTGGAGGGTAGAGTTAAGCACATTCGAGGAAGAGTTTGCAAGGGCTGAATGAAAAACCTAGACTCTGGAAGTACTGAATTCTTTGTTACTGGAGATGTCCAAGAAATGACACTTGACTAGGGTCAGGGACATTGGAGAGGAACAGCACGCATCCTGTGCATAGGGTTGAACAAGAAAATCCCTGAAACCTCTTCTAACGATGATATTGCATGGCTCTACTAAGTGTCTGAAGTTTGCTTAAATGGCTACTAGATGGCATTTGTGTATTTGAAAGAGCAAGATTATTCCCTACTGGTGCAAAGTAGAAAGTAGTAACAGGACTAACATTAGAATCAGAAATTTTATTAAACAAACACTCATCCTTAGGCAATTCATTCTAAGAAATATAAGAAAATGTAAATATCACTTGATCAAAAACTTCCAAAATCTGTTCTCAAAAAAGAATTCACTTTCCAAATTATCTTTTTATGAAGTCAGCCATATTCAAAGAATTTCATAGAACTTGACATAAAAATGCTTCTATTTAACTGCTGACACCTCTGAATCTCTCATTTACCTTGTGTGTCTCTTGCTCTATATAGGGACGGTGTCTTACTCTGTTCCACATGGCACACAGCACTGGGCAACATTCATGATATGACCAAAACTGGCATCTAATAATTCTATTGTGCTTACCATTTAGAAAGCACTTGTTTATAATAAGTAATTCATGTGAAATTAAGTGGTTAGATGTTAAAATATGAATAAGTAGACTGGAAAAGGTTAGGCAACCCACTGAAGTTCATAGGTAAGGAAAAACTTCCCAGTTTTTATCCTGCTGAGCTATGGAGGCTCAGGAAATGCTACCGAGTTTACATCTCTTGAACATTCACAGTGTACTGTGGCATATTAAAGCTTTGAGAAGTCCTGGACCAAAGAAAGGTGTTAAATTTTAGGCCCCCAAAGACTTCAAATATACTTAGCCTCTGTCTATCTGTCTGTCTATCTCTATCTCTGTCATCTTTCTTTTTTCTAGAATGTGAGTTATTATCCAAACAAATACTAGCTTTTTAAAATGGGAATTGCTGTAAGTGATGGGCATCAAATTCAAATCTATACTCCTTCTTGCCGTTAACTTACAAGCAGTATTTCATAATGTGAAGTGCATTGAGAAAAAATAGCCTCAATTTTCTCATAGCTAAAAAGAAATGGGGTGTTCAGAATAGCTTGTTTCCACCCAAAAGCTCTCTATGTGGAGAAGTTGTCTGTGTCTCTTCTTATACTTCAGCCAAACTGACTGTCTTCCAGAAACAGTCCAATATGAAAATTCCCATTTCCTCCTTGTTCCTGTGACTCTCCCGGGGAATCCAAGAGAGATGGCAACAGTGCTGGGAGCGCCCTCTCTCCTCCGTGCACTGGGTGTGTGCAGGCCATTCACCAAACTCGCTTTGATGATTCCTCTCTCCTTCGTTTTATCATGTGTTCAGAATGTCTTTGTGAATTCAGTTAGAGATCTGCTGTGTGGCATCTGTCAAAACTCTCAGCTGTATGGCTAGAACTCACAAGATGTACTCACAAGATGTTCAGTGTATACACTGAAAAGTTAAACGTTCTCTGAAAATGGACAGAAGAGCAAGAGAGGATTCCGGATCACGTGACTTGTCTATCGGATGGCATCTATAATAATGAGAAGTCCTTTATCCCATAGGGTGGGAACATAGAGGAGCCCTCCATCACTGGGCGAAACATCTCTGAGCCACCAGGTTCCTCACAGCAGCCTTTACATCCTTGTTCCTGAGGCTGTAGATGATGGGGTTGAGCATGGGGATCACCAACCCATAAAAGAGGGGGATGAGCTTGTCTGAAAGGTCTTGTTTGTCTGCCCCCAGGGGATCCTTAGACTT
>NC_081565.1:35489916-35495245 GCF_022355385.1 Mustela nigripes | reverse complement strand
TAAAGTTTGGAATGTCAAATGTGCACAGGGTACAGGCCCTATACATACCTGGGGCCTCCAGGGACCATCTTCCTGTCCTAATTAGTGATAACGACTGGGACACGGTCACCTGGAGATGGAGAAGAGTGTATAGCAGATGCTGGTTTCCTCCTGAGCTTTCCCTGGCTCTCAGAGAAGCCAGTGCTCCATTCAGAGTCAGAGTATGCTGTCCCCCTGCTGAGTCCTAGACATCCAGAATGGGGAGGCAGGACACATGTCTCACAACAGCAGCAGCAGAACTGGCTACACTGAGTGAGGTACTCCTATGTGTCAGGCACTGTGACAGACACTTCACAAACCTTCATTTTAACATTTCCTCCACTTCCTCACCAGCACATGTTATTTCTTGTCATTTTGATTCTCGGCATTGTCTCACTGATGTGAGGTGGTATCTCATTGTGGGTTTATTTGAATTTCCCCGATGATAGTGATATTTGAGCATTGTTTCATGTTTCTCTTAGCCTTCTGTAGGTCATCTTGGTAGAAATATCTATTTCAGATCCTCTCTACTTTTTTAAAAAATCAGATTATTTGTTTTCTTGGTTTTGAGTTGTATGCATTATTTATACATATTTTGGATTATATCCAATATATTGTTTGCAAGTATCTTCTCCCATTCATTAGGTTGCCTTTTCATTTAGCTGATGACTTCCTTCACTTTGCAAAAGCTTTTTAGTTTGATGAAGTCCAAAAGCTTTTTAGTTTTATTTTTGCCTTTGTTTTCCTTGTCTGAGGAGACATATCCTGAAAAATGTAGTTGATGAGCAAGAGATTGTTGCCTGTGTTTTATTTTAGGAGTTATATGGTCAGGCCCTACCTGTTGGTCTCTGCTCCACTTTTATTTCACATCTGTGTAAAACAAAAGAAAGTAGTCCAGTTTTTATTCTTTTACATGTAGTTCTCCAGTTTTTCAACACCATTTATTGAATTGACTATCCATTGTATATTCTTGCCTCCTTTGCTGTAAATTGATGAGATAAGCATGTGTTTATTTCTGGGCATTTCATCCTTTTTCTCTGATCTATGTGTCTATTTTTGTGTCAGCATCAACTCATTTTTTTTTTTTTTAGATTTTATTTATTTATCAGAGAGAGAGAAGGGGAGAGAGCGAGCACAGGCAGACAGAATGGCAGGCAGAGGCAGAGGGAGAAGCAGGCTCCCTGCTGAGCAAGGAGCCCGATGTGGGACTCGATCCCAGGACGCTGGGATCATGACCTGAGCCGAAGGCAGCTGCTTAACCAACTGAGCCACCCAGGTGTCCCATCAACTCATTTTTATTAGTAGTAATCAACCACATTTCAAGCTGTAGGAAAACTTGAAATGTGGTATTGTGTCCCTAGTGTCTTATTCCAGGGAACAGACTTTAAAAGGTAAACAATTTACCAAAGACCCCATCTTTTGTGAATGGCAGAGCTGGATTTCAGTCTCAATACATCTGATTCTGTTTATCACCATTGATTTCATCCTACTCTTCGATTCATCATCATGATTATCATCCCATTAGGAGGTGTTCCTTGTACCCAAATCAAAATTTAAAAGATATAAATGAATATAGAGTAAAAACTAAGTGCCCATCTTGTCACATAATTATGTTCCCTCGAGTCAACCAATGTTAGCAATGTCCTTATGTTTTTTTTCCCCAGAGATATCTATGGATGTTGAGTGAGAAAAGAGATATTAGACAGTGACAAAATTTGCACAGCTGTGCTCTTTTTTAATATCTTGATTTTCTCACCAAACAATATATCTTGGGTATATATGTCTGGAAAACATGTGTAATTCTTCCTCTTTAAAAAAATATTTTATTTAAAAATGGCAGAGAAGTAGCAGGCTGAGGTGTCATCAGGTAGCAGGAAATCAGCTAGATAGCTTATCAAACCATTCTGAACACCTACAAATCCAACAGGAGTTCGAAGAGAAGAAGAGCAGCAATTCTAGAAACAGAAAATCAACCACTTTCTGAAAGGTAGGACCTGTGGAGAAGTGAATCCAAAGCGCTTGGAAGATAGACCACGGGGCAGGGCCGGCTCCCAGCAAGCAGTGGAGCAACAGAGCACAAAATCAGAACTTTTAAAAGTCAGCTCCACTGAGGGACATCACTACATCACTCCAGTGGCTAAGCTGTGATGAAGCCCACACAGGGACAGCATGGTCTCAGGTCCTGCAGGATCAGAGAAGGATCGGGGGTGTCTGAGTGTCACAGAGCTCGCAGGTATTAGAGCAGGGAAGTTGGCTGCAGAGATGGAGCCGAGGAGTGAGCTCTCAGCTTGGGGTTACCTTAAGTTGTGATCCATGGCACAGGCCACTGCTCTGTGAGTCAAGATCTAGGGAGACCACCCCGGAAGAGTGCAGGGATCTGTGGGGTTTGGAGACTCCAGATGGGGCTGTGTGCCAGAGAGAGAGATGCTTGCTCACAGGCTGGGTGAGCTCAGAGCGCAGCCAAAGGACAGGGAGACGGGAGTGATTGAATGCTTTTCTCCAAGGGTGCACTGAGGAGTGGTGCCTCAAGCTCTTGGCTCCTCTGGGCCAGGATTGGGAGGCTGCCATTTTCATTCCAGTCCTCCCGAACTCTATGGAAAGCATTCGGGGAACAAAAGCTCCCAAAAGGGAACAGGAGTGGATTACTTCGCCTGGCCCGTGATAAGGGTGGGGCAATTCTGCCTCGGGTAAAGACACTTGAGAATGACTACAACAGGTCCCTCCCCCAGAAGATCAGCAAAAAATCCAGCCAAGACCAAGTTCAAGGAGAACCACGTATCAAGGAGAACAGTGGAATTCCAGAGAAGGAGAAAGCAAAGAGTGGAATTCATGGCTTTCTACCCATGATTCTTTAGTCTTGCAAAGTTAATTTTTTTTTCTTGTGCTAAATTTTTTTTAACTTCTACTCTTTTTTAAGAAAAGATTTTTATTTATTCATTTGATAGAGATCACAAGTAGGCAGAGAGACGACATGCAGAGAGAAAGAGGAAGGGAAGCAGGCCTCCTGCCGAGCAGAGAGCCAGATGTGGGGCTCGATCCCAGGACCCTGGGATCAGGACCTGAGCCAAAGGCAGAGGCTTTAACCCACTGAGCCACACAGGTGTTCCTATATTGAGTTTAAAGACAGGAAAGCTAACTTGTACTGTTTAAGGATGTATACTAGGCCATAAAATTAAAACAAAGAAAGAAACAAACAAACAAGGAAATGATTAAAACTTACCAGGATTGTGGTTATCTCTGGGAGGAGAGGGAGAGGATAGATTGGGAAGGAATACTCAGGGAGCTTCCAAGGTACTGGCAATGTTCTCCTTAAACTAGGAGATTATTGCTTTATTAGTCTTTCAATTAAATCTATGAGTTTAGGGGTGCCTGGGTGGCTCAGTGGGTTAAAGCCCCTGCCTTCGGCTCAGGTCATGATCCCAGGGTCCTGGGATCGAGCCCTATATCAGGATCTCTGCTCAGTGGGGAACCTGCTTCACTCTCTCTCTGCCTGCCTCTCTGCCTACTTGTGATCTCTGTCTGTCAAATAAATAAATAAAATCTTTAAAAAAATAAATCTATGAGTTTAATGTACTTTCATACACATTTGCATATCTGTGTTACTTTTCATATGTTAAATTCCTAAAGTATTAAATACTACAACACAATATCACTTCTCATCTTTCAGATTGGCAAAGACCAAAAAGAGTTACTGACAGACTAAAATACTATGTTAGCAGAATCTGGAAAACAGACATGTTCATATGCTAATGACAGGAATGTGTAAATTCGTCAATACCTATCAAAATTGCAAATGTACAGGAACAGGTATATTTTTACTAAGTGCCAAATTATGAATTGACAAGGAAATCTGTTGTAGCATTGATTGTAATAGCATAAGATTGCAAAAGTTTGGAAGATCTGAATATTTATCACTATTAGACTGGTAATTAAATGATGGCACAAACTTAAATGAAACATATACAGCCATTCAAAAGAACAAGGTAGTATATTGTCTGGCTCAGCCATTTAAAAGAACAAGGCAGCATATGACTTGGGCTCAAATCATGAGCTCAGGGTCCTGGGAACAAGTCCTGATTGGGGCTCCCTGTTTAGGGGGAGTCTGCTTCTCTCTCTCCCTCTGCTTATCTCCCCACTTAAGGTCTGTCTGTCTGTCTCTCTCTCTCTCTCAAATGAATAAATAAAATATTTTTATTAACATATAATGTATTATTAGCCCCAGCGGTACAGATCTGTGAATCACCAGGTTTACACTTCACAGCATTCACCATAGCACATTCCTTCCCCAATGTCCATAACCCCACCATTCTCTCCCTACCCCCCTCCCCTTGGCAAACCTCTTTTGTTTTGTGAGATTAAATAATGGTTTGTTTCTCTCCTGATCCCATCTTGTTTCATATATTCTTTTCCTACCACTGAAACCCCCCACGGTACATCTCCACTTCCTCATATCAGGGAGATCATATGATAGTTGCAATAGTTGTCTTTCTCCAATTGACTTATTTCACTAAGCATAATACCCTCTAGTTCCATCCACATCATCGCAAATGGGAAGATTTCGTTTCTTTTGATGGCTGCATAAGATTCCATTTTATCTATCTATCTATCTATCTATCTCACCTCTTCTTTATCCATTCATCCATTGTTGGACATCTAGGTTCTTACCATAGTTTGGCTATTGTGGACACTGCTGCTATAAACATTCTCGTGCACGTGCCCCTTCGGATCACTGCATTTGTATCTTTAGGGTAAATATCCAGTAGTGCAATTGCTGGGTCATAGGGTAGCTCTATTTTCAACATTATGAGGAACCTCCATGCTGTTTTCCAGAGTGGTTGCACCAGCTTGCATTCCCACCAACAGTGTAGGAGCGTTCCCCTTTCTCTGCATCCTCACCAGCATCTGTCATTTCCTGACTTGTTCCTGTTAGCCATTCTGACTGGTGTGAGGTGGTATCTCATTGAGGTTTTGATTTGTATATCCCTGATGCCGAGTGATGTGGAGCACTTTTTTATGTGTCTGTTGGCCATCTGGATGTCTTCTTCATAGAATTGTATGCTCATGTCTTCTGCCCATTTCTTGATTGGATTATTTGTTCTTTGGGTGTTGAGTTTAATAAGTTCTTTATAGATTTTGGATACTAGCCCTTTATCTGATATGTCATTTGTGAATATCTTCTACCATTCTGTTAGTTGGCTTTTGGTTTTGTTGACTGTTTCCTTTGCTGTGCAAAAGCTTTTGATCTTGATGAAGTCCCAATAGTTCATTTTTGCCCTTGCTTCCCTTGCCTTTGGTGATGTTCCTAGGCAGA
>NC_081565.1:35480985-35489816 GCF_022355385.1 Mustela nigripes | reverse complement strand
GCAAAAGCTTTTGATCTTGATGAAGTCCCAATAGTTCATTTTTGCCCTTGCTTCCCTTGCCTTTGGTGATGTTCCTAGGAAGAAGTTGCTGTGGCTGAGTTCAAAGAGGTTGTTGCCTGTGTTCTCCTCAAGGATTTTGATGGATTTCTTTCTCAGATTGAGGTATTTCATCCATTTTGAGTCTATTTTCATGTGTGGTGTAAGGAAATGGTCCGGTTTCATTCATCTGCATGTGGCTGTCCAATTTTCCCAACACCATTTGTTGAAGAGACTGTCTTTTTTCCATTGGACATTCTTTCCTGCTTTGTCAAAGATTAGTTGACCATAGAGTTAAGGGTCTGTTTCTGGGTTCTCTATTCTGTTCCATTGATCTATGCATCCGTTTTTGTGCCAGTAGCATCCTGTCTTGATGATGACAGCTTTGTAATAGAGCTAGACATCTAGAATTGTGATGCCACCAACTTTGGCTTTCTTTTTCAACATTCTTCTGGCTATTTGGGGTCTCTTCTTGTTCATACAAATTTTAGGATTATTTGTTCCAATTCTTTGAAAAAAAAATGGATGGCATTAAATGTGTAGATTGCTTTAGGTAGCATGGACATTTTCACAATATTTGTTCTTCCAATCCATGAGCATGGAACATTTTCCCATTTCTTTGTGTCTTCTTCAATATCCTTCATGAATACTTTATAGTTTTCTGAGTATAGATTCTTTGCCTCTTTGGTTGGTTTTATTCCTAGGTATCTTGTGGGTTTGGGTGCAATTGTAAATGGGATTGACTCCTTAATTTCTCTTTCTTCTGTCTTGTTGGTATAAAGAAATGCAACTGATTTCTGTGCACTGATTTTATATCCTGACACTTTACTGAATTCCTGTACAAGTTCTAGCAGTTTTGGAGTGGAGTCTTTTGGGTTTTCCACATATAGTTATCATATCATCTGCAAAGAGCGATAGATTGACTTCTTGTTTGCCAATTTGGATGCCTTTAATTTCTTTTTGTCATCTGATTGCTGGGGCTAGGACTTCTCATCGTATGACGAATAGCAGTGGTGATAATGGACATCCCTGCCGTGTTCCTGACTTTAGCCAAAAAGCTCTCAGTTTTTCTCCATTGAGAATGATATTTGCAGTGGGTTTTTCATAGATGGCTTTGATGATATTGAGGTATGTACCCTCTATCCCTACACTGTGAAGAGTTTTGATCAAGAAAGGATGCTGTACTTTGTCAAATGCTTTTTCAGCATCTATTGAGAGTATCATATGGTTCTTGTTCTTTCTTTTATTAATGTATTATATCACATTGATTGATTTGTGGATGCTGAACCAAACTTGCAGCCCTGGAAAAAATCCCACTTGGTCGTGGTGAGTAATTCTTTTAATGTACTGTTGGATCCTATTGGCTAGCGTTTTGGTGAGAATTTTCGCATCTGTCTCCATCAAGGATATTGGTTTGTAATTCTCCTTTTTGATGGGATCCTTGTCTGGTTTTCGGATCAAGGTAATGCTGGCCTCATAAAATGAGTTCGGAAGTTTTCCTTCCATTTCTATTTTTTGGAACAGTTTCAGGAGAATAGGAATTAATTCTCCTTTAAATGTTTGGTAGAATTCCCCTGGGAAGCCATCTGGCCCTGGGCTCTTGTTTGTTGGGAGATTTTTTTTTTCTTTTTCTTTTTAAAATTTATTTTATTTTATTTTTTTATTTTCAGCATAACAGTATTGATTGTTTTTGCACCACACCCAGTGCTCCATGCAATCTGTGCCCTCTCTAATACCCACCACCTGGTTCCCCCAACCTCCCACACCTCACCCTTTCAAACCACTCAGATTGTTTTTCAGAGTCCATAGTCTCTCATGGTTTACCTCCCCTTCCAATTTCCGCCAACTCCCAAGATTTTTGAGGACTGCTTCAATCTTCTTACTGGTTATGGGTCTGTTCATGTTTTCTATTTATTCCTGGTTCAGTTGTGGTAGTTTATATGTCTCCAGGAATGCATCAATTTCTTCCAGATTGTCAAATTTGCTGGTGTATTTTTGCTCATAAAATGTTCTTATAATTGTTCATATTTCTTTGGTGTTGGTTGTGATCTCTCTCTTTCATTCATGATTTACTTATTTGGGTCCTTTCTCTCTCTCTCTCTCTCTCTTTTTTTTTTTTTGATAAGTCTGGCCTGGGGTTTATCAATTCTTATTAATTCTTTCCAAGAACCAGCTCCTAGTTTCATTGATTAGTTCTACTGTTCTTTTGGTTTCTAGTTCATTGATTTCTGGTTTAATCTTTATTATTTTTCTCCTGCTGGGTTTAGGCTTTCTTTGCTTTTCTTTCTCCAGCTCCTTTATGTGTGGGGTTAGGTTGTGTATTTGAGACCTTTCTTGTTTCTTGAGAAAGGCTTGTATCACTATATACTTTCCTCTCAAGACTGCCTTTGCTGTGTCCCACAGATTTGAACCGTTGTTTTCATTATCACTTGTTTCTATGAATTTCTTCAATTCTTCTTTAATTTTCTGGTTGACCCATTCATTCTTTAGAAGGATGCTCTTTAGCCTCCATGTATTTGAGTTCTTTCCAACTTACCTCTTGTGATTGAGTTCTAGTTTCAAAGCTTTGTGATCTGAAAATATGTAGGGAATGATCCCAATCTTTTGATATTGTTTGAGACCCGATTTGTGACCCAGGGTGTGATCTATTCTGGAGAATGTTCCATGTGCACTAGAGAAGAATGTGTATTCTTCTGTTCTGTTGCTTTGGGATGGAATGTTCTGAATATATCTGTGATGTCCATCTGGTCCAGTGTGTCATTTAAAGCCTTTATTTTCTTGTTGATCTTTTGTATAGATGATCTGTTCTTTTCAGTGAGGGCAGTGTTAAAGTCCTCTACTATTATTGTATTACTGTTGATGTGTTTCTTTGATTTTGTTATTAATTGGTTTATATAGTTGGCTGCTCCCATGTTAGGGGCAAAAATATTTAAAATTGTTAGATCTTCTTGTTGGACAGACCCTTTAAGTATAGTATATTGTCCTTCCTCATCTCTTATTATAGTCTTTGTCTTAAAATATAATTCATGTGATATAAGGATCGCCACCCCAGCTTTCTTTTGATGTCCATTTTAAATTGTTTTCCACCCCCTCACTTTAAATCTGGAGGTGTCTGTGTTAAAATGAGTTTCTTGTAGACAGCATATCGATGGGTCTTGTGTTTTTTTTTTAATCCATTCTGATACCCCATGTCTTTTGATTGGGGCATTTAGCCCATTTACATTCAAGGTAACTATTGAAAGATATTAATTTAGTGCCATTGTACTACTTGTAAGGTGACTGTTACTGTATATTGTTTCTGTTACTTTCTGGTCTATTTCTTTTATGCTCTCTCTTTGCTTAGAGAACCCTTTTCATTATTTCCTGTAGGGCTGGTTTAGTGTTTGCAAATTCTTAGAAGCTTTTTATCTCTCCTTATATTTTCAATGACAGCCTAGCTGCGTATAGTATTCTTGGCTGCATGTTTTTCTCATTTAGTGCTCTGAGTATATTATGCCAGTCCTTTCTGGCCTGCCAGGTGTCTGTGAATAAGTCTGTTTCCAATCTAATATTTCTACTGTTGTATGTTACAGGCCTCTTGTCCTGAGCTGCTTTCGGGATTTTCTCATTGTCTCTAAGACTTGTAAGTTTTACTATTAGATGATGGGGTGTGGACCTATTTTTATTGATTTTGAGGGATGTTCTCTGTGCCTCCTGGATTTTGATGCTTGTTCCTTTTGCCATAATAGGGAAATTCCCTACTATAATTTGCCCCAATATACCTTCTACCTCCTCTCTTTCTTCTTCTTCTGGGATCCCAATTATTCTAGTATTATTTTTCTTATAGTATCACTTATCTATCAAATTCTCCCTTCGTGGTCCCCTAGTTTTTTGTCTCTCTTTTGTTCAGCTTCATTATTCTCCATCAATTAGTCTTCTGTATCACCAATTCTCTCTTCTGCGTCATTTATCCTAGTGGTAAGAAACTCCATTTTTTATTGCACCCCCATGAATATTTTTTTTTAAATTTCAACTTTAGTTGAAATTTTAAATTTCAATTTTAGTTCTTTTATTTCTCCAGAAAGGGATTTTATTTCTCCAGAAAGGGATTCTCTAGTGTCTTCCATGCTTTTTTTCAAGCACAGCAGGCACCTTGATAATCATCATTCTGAACTCTAGTTCTCACATATTACTAATGTCCATATTGATTAGGTCCCTATGCTTTTGATACTGCCTCTTGTTCCTTTTTTTGTGTGATGATTTTTCTGCCTTGTCATTTTATACAGATATGAATAGATTAATGAGAGAACAAAATACTAAAAGGTTGGCAAAGACCCCAGAAAAATATATGCTAACCAAATCAGAAGAGACCTGAAACCTGGGGGAGAAGAAAGGGGGAAAAATAAAAAATAAAAAAATATATATATTTTTGAATGAATTGAATTGAACAGAGCCACCCACTTGCTTTTCTGTGTATTCTGTTCTCTTAGAAGAAACTACATCCCAAAATTTTAAAGAAAGAAAAAATACACACACACACACACACACACACAAATAGGGGTAAACACAATGAAGGGATGGAATATGATAGTAAAGATGAAAATTTAAAAAGATTCTAAAAAAGGAATTGATAAGTTGGTTGGAAAAAGAAATAAAAGAGGAGAGAGTATGATCAGTCTGGATATTCGAACAAAGCAATGCACTAGATTTAGGGTATATTTTGATCTCTAGAAGAAATTGTATCTCAAAATTTTAAAGAAAACCCTATTTGTATACTAAAAATAAGGTTAAATACAATGAAGGGATAAAATATGACTATAATAATGAAAATTTTAAAAGATTTTTTATTTTTATTATTTTTTAAAGATTTTATTTATTTATTTGACAGAGAGAGGGAGAGAGATCACAAGTAGACAGAGAGGCAGGCAGAAAGAGAGAGGAGGAAGCAGGCTCTCTACAGAGCAGGGAGCCTGATGTGGGCCTTGATCCCACGACCCTGAGATCATGACCCAAGCCAAAGGCAGAGACTTAACCCACTGAGCCACACAGGCACCCCTAAAAAGATTTTTTTAAAAGATATTGATAAGATAAAATAGTTAAATGTTAAAAGAGGAAAGAGGAAAAGTTAAAAAAGATAGAGTAAGAAAAAAATAAAATTAAAAAAATTTAACTTTGGAAGACTAAAGGATCATGGGGTAAAAGCCTTGAATTCTATGTGTTGTTTTCCCTTAGCTTTGGAGTTCTGCAGTTTTCACTGATTGGTGAACTTGGTCTTGGCTTGATATTCTTGCTGATCTTCTGGGGGAGGGGCCGGTTGCAGTGATTCTCAAATGTCTTTGCCCAAGGCAAAGGTCCTTGCCAGGGACCAGGCTAAGTAATCTGCTCAGGTTTGCTCTCAGGAGCTTTTGTTTCCTGAATGCTTCTGTAGAGCTTTAGAGGACAGAAGTGAAAATGGCAGCCTCCAAATCTCCAGCCCCGCAGGAGCCGAGAGCTTGGGGCCCCACTCCTCTATGCGCCCTCAGATAACAGCAGCCAATCATTCCCGTCTCCTTGGTCTCCAGCCACAGTCCAAGTTCACCTGGTTTGTGACTGAGTGTTTCTATCTCTGCTGCATGGCCCCATTTGGAGTCTCCAAACCCAGAAGATTCCTGCTGCACACTCCCCTGCTGCTCTTCTTCAGGATGAAGGAAGAGGTGTCTCCAGATCTACCGCTTGTGGGGTCCCTGCTTGAAGAGTAGTGGTCTGACTGTGCTTTGGATCACAGGAATAGGCTTTCAGCCTATTTCAGCTCCGTTTCTGCAGCTGGCCTCCCCACATCAATACTTGGCAGCTCTGCCACACTCAGATACCCCTGATCTTTTTGTGACCCATGGGACCTGAGAGCACACTGTCCCCATGAGGACTCCACCCCTGCTTAGCCTCTGGAGCGACGTCCCTCAGTGATGCAGACTTCTACAAGTTCTGATTTTGTGCTCCACTGCTCTACCGCTTGCCAACAGCTGGCCTCTCCCCCTGCGGCCTATCTTCATGTTGCTTTGGATTCTCTTCTCCACACATCCTGCCTTCCAGAAAGTGGTCAATTTTCTGTTCTTAGAATTGCTGCTCTTCTTCTCTTCTATCTCCTGTTGAGTTTGTAGGTGTTTGGAATGGTTTGATAACTATCTAGCTAAATTCTGGGGACCTAATGATATTTCAGTCTCCTACTCCTCTGCCATCTTACTTCCTTGAAATTAAGATTTCTTTTTTGATGGCTGAGTAATATTCCATTGTGTGTATGTGCTGTGTGTGTTGTACACACATACACACACACACATATATTCTTTTTTCCCTTTTTTTTGTTTTATTTTATTAACATCTAATGTATTATTTGCTTCAGGGGTACAGGTCTGTGAAGTTCAGTTTTACACAATTCACAGCACTCACCATAGAACATACCCTTCCCAATTTCGATAATCCAGTCAACCCACCCCTCTTGCCCCCTCCCCTCCAGCAGCCCTCAGTTTTTTTCCTGAGATTAAGAGTCCCTTATGGTTTGTCTCCCTCACTGGGCCCATCTTGTTTCATTTTTTTCCCTCCCTTCCTCCCAAAGATCCCCAGCCCTGCCTTTCAAATTTCTCATATTGGAGAGATCATGCAATAATTGTCTTTCTCTGATTGACTTATTTCACTTAGCATAATACCCTTCAGTTACATCACAGTATTACAATGGTAAGATTTTGTATTTTTTTAATGGCAACATAGTATTCCGTTGTATATATATACCATATCATCTTTATCTATTAATCTGTTGATGGATATCTAGGTTCTTTCCATAGTTTGGCTATTATGGGCATTGCTACTATAAACATTTGGGTGCACATGCCCCTTTGGATTACCACATTTGTATCTTTAGGGTAAATACCCAGTAGTGTGATTGCTGGGTTGTAGGCTAGCTCTATTTTCAACTTTTGGAGGAACATCCATACTGTTTTCCAGAGTGGCTGCACCACCTTGCATTCCCACCAACAGTGTAGGAGGGTTCCCCTTCCTCTGCATCCTTGCAAACATCTATCATTTCCTGACTTGTTCATGTTAGCCATTCTGACTGGTGTGAGGTGGCACCTCACTGTGGTTTTGATCGGTATTTCCCTGATGCTGAGTGATGTTGAGCAGTTTTTCTGGTGTCTGTTGGTCATTTGATTGTCTTCAAAGTACAAAGTAAAAGTTAGGAACAGGACTGACATAAGGATGTGAAATTTTATTAACCAAATAGGCATTTTTAGGCAATTCATTCTTTTTTTTTTAAAAGATTTTATTTATTTATTTGTCATAGAGATAGCGAGCAAGAGCAAGCACAGGCAGACAGAGAGGCAGGCAGAGTCAGAGGGAGAAGCAGGCTCCCTGCGGAGCAAGGAGCCCGATGCGGGACTCGATCCCAGGATGCTGGGATCATGACCTGAGCCGAAGGCAGCTGCTTAACCAACTGAGCCACCCAGGCGTCCCTCATTCTTTTTTTTAAAAAATATTTTATTTATTTATTTGTTACAGAGAGAGAGAGAGAGAGAGAGAGAGAGAGAGAACAGCAGGGGGAGCAGGGAGAAGCAGGCTCACCTGAGCAGGGAGCCCAACACATGCTCTATCCCAGGACTCTGGGATCATGACCTGAGCTGAATGCAGCTGCTTAACTGATGGAACCATCCAGGAACTCCCTTAAGCAATGCATTCTTAATAAATATATGAAAATGTAACTATCACTCGAAGCAAAACCTTCCAACTTCCAAGATCTAGTCTCAAAATTAGACTCACTTTTTAAATTCTCTTTAGAAAAAAGTCTGCCATATTCAAAGAACTTCATAGAACTTGCCATAAAAATTTGCTTCTATTCATTGCTAACACCCCTGAATCTCTCAGTTACCTTGTTTGTCTATTGCTCTATGTAGGGACGATGTCTTACTCTGATCCACATGGCACGCAGCACTGGGCAGCATTCATGATGCAACCAGTACTGGTATCTAATAGTTCCATTGTGCTTACCATTTACAAAGCACTTGTTTATAATAAGTAATTCATGTGAAATCAAGTGGTTAGATGTTAAAATATGATGAAATAGACTGAAAAAGTTTAGGCAACCAACCGAAACTCATATGTAAGAAAAAGTTTCCCTGTTTTTATCCTGCTGAGCTATGGAGACTCAGGAAATGCTACCGAGTTCACATCTCTTGGACATTCAATGTGTACTGTAGCATATTAAAGACTTTTTGAAGTCCTGAAATAAAGAAATGTGTCAAATATTAGCCCCCAAAGTCTTCAAATATATTTAGCCTCTATCTATCTGTCTATATCTCTCTCTATCATCTTTCTTTTTTCCAGAATGTTATTATCCAACCAAATACTAGCATTTCTAGTGGGGATATCTCTAAGTGATGAGCATCAAATTCAAACTCTATACTCCTTCTTGCCGTTAACTTCCTAGCAGTGTTTCATAATGTGAAGTGCATTGAGAAAAAATGGCCTCATTTTCTCATAGCTAAAAAGAAATTGAGTGTTCCAGATTAGCTTGTTCCCACCCAAAAGCCCTCTAGGTGGAGAACTTGTCCCTGTCTCTTCTTATACTTCGGCCAAACTGACTGTCTTCTAAAAACAGTCCAAAATGAAAATTCACATTTCCTCCTTGTTCCTGTGACTCTGCTGGGGAATCTTAGAGGGATGGCAACAGTGCTGGGAGTGCCCTCTCTCCTCTGTGCACAGACTGTGTAGCTCAGATACAGTGTAGGCCATTCACCAAGCTCGGTCTAATGGCTGGCTCCTCTCTCCTTGGTTTTATCATGTGTTCAGAA
>NC_081565.1:35443516-35465985 GCF_022355385.1 Mustela nigripes | reverse complement strand
TGCCCCTTCCTTTTCCCATAAAAGGCAAAGGAAACACTGCAGTCCATGCCACAAGCAGGATTCAATAGTGACAAAGATATGCTGTGGCTGGAGAGGCCAAGGAGAGTGGCTTCTGTTAGAGAAGCCATCCTGTCCACTCCCGTGAGCCAGAGCTATGCACACAGAAACTTCTTCCCATGAGCAGTGTGCTATGGGCGTGAGTGATGGGCAGGATTTGACCCACATGAGAGCTTCAGCCCTGAAAGTCCTTAGTGCCCACCATGTTAAAATTGCTGAACGAAAGCTAGTTCAATTGGAATGAACGGAACGGCTAGGAGGATCTTGCACACTGAACTCAGAGCTGTGGAACCTGTCCCTGCCTGGTACATAGATATTCCGTGTAGCCTGAGCAAGTCCCAAGCCTTGATTTCCCCATATGCTTCACAAAAACACTCCCAGGGCATCCCAACTCTGTCATGGAGTGCCCAGCACAGTCCTCACCAGGCAGGGAGCAGTCTTGGGTGAAGGTTACAGACCCTTCCTTGGGGTGAGTGTGTGTGTGTGTGTGTGTGTGTGTGTGTGTGTGTGTGTGAAGAGGTGATCTGAATGCTTGTTTTCAATCAGGATATGGCCAGCAGGAAATAGTGTCGTGTCAGGCTTTGGAGGAGACTCAGGATGGAAGAGAACAGAGAGCTCTGACCCCTACAGCCCCAGGTGGACTGGAGTCAGCCTGTGAGAGCAGGAAAGGAAGGGAAGCTCTTATCTTCGTGGCTGCATCCTACAGGTGGGACACCACGATAGGGCTTGCTTGTGGCCTGATCCCTACTTATCTCTGGAGGCAGCAGGCAGCTGAGAAAAGGAATGCAGTCTGGAGCCCCATGCATTGTCATGCCGCCTCTGTGGAGAGCAGCTTGTGTAGAAAAACAAAAAACTGGGAAATGCACATAACTCAATATTTTAACCTCTGGAAGAAAATTGTGAATGCTCAATGAAGTGGAAGGCCAGTATCTCTCAATGGAAGCCTTCATAACTGTCTGCCAATAAATGCCTAATGGTGCCATTTCATCTAATGGAATATTAGACATTTAATTTACATTTACACTAGCACATCATTACACTTTAAAGATAAAAGTGAGAATGCAAAATCGTACATACCGTTTTGATCTCAGTTAGATAAGCAGTATATGTGGATAAAAGTGATTGAAAAGAAGTTATAACAAAATCAGTTGGGAAAGGGATTCTGCTTTGTAACTCTTCAATATTATCAGATTATGTAATAAATTACAGGCAGAAATTACTTTGTGTTTAGGCAAAAAATTTCTCAGTAAGGTAATCCCCCTTACCAATATGTGCTTCCAAAATTTCAGTTCTGGCCACCCCACCACCCCAGCTGTGGTTTGGAGCTGAAGATAGCGTTTCTGACCTGTGGTCATGAGGTCAAGGGTAGCCTTCTGTTGCATCTCAATGTCTAGGTCACTTACCTCACTGTGGCTCATCATGTGGCCATTTTTCATCTTGCATTGTCACAGGAAGAAAGGGAGTCCAGTACAATAAGATACTGTGAGAGAGAGACCACAGTCATATAACTTTATTATGTGATGTTGTCATAATTGTTGTATGATATTATTGGTTATTGTTAACCTCTCACTGTGTCAGATTTGTAAATTAAATGGTATCACAGGTGTGTGTATATAGGAAGTACTATCTGTGGTTTGAGGCGTCCACTGGGGGTCTTGGAGGGCATCCCCATGAATAAGGGGTAGAAAGAAAGTGAGGAGAACAGAACTAGTCACAGACTGGGCATCACAGACAGGAGTGAAAGGCTCAGTCTTCTGGGAAATCTCAGCAGGATGGGGGGTGGAAATCAGGCTACCTTCTTCCCAGGACTCTGGGCTCCTCTCAGGGAGGATGGAACAGCAGTGTCAGGGCAGGGCTTGGTCAGTGGTGAGCTCTGTAGAGCAGGAGGGACTGCTTGGGCTTAGCCTCAGCTGTTCCTCCCTGCTCCAGCATCAGCTGCTCACAGCTAGTTGCAGCTGGAAGGTGCTTGGAGCAGAGGCAGGGGGGGAGGAAAGTCCATTTTCAGAAAATGCTCTGCAAAAGTCACGTCCACCAGCCCTGTGGCCACCACAGCCAGCGATTCCCACTTGCATCCTGCTTGCAGCCACTTCTCCAAGTCTCCTGATTCGAGACCCAATCTCAGCTCCTCACTGTGCCCTCGCCAGACCCTGGATGCCAGACACTCCTGTGGTGGACTTCTTTACCTCTGAGACCCTGTGTCGTCTTCTTCCCCTACAAACCTGTGGAAACTTTAGCCTCTGGTGGGGTTTCTCTCACATCCTTCCTCCCAGATGTGCAAGCTATCTAGGTGTCTCAGCTACAGACTCTTCATAGAGAGGATTTGTCATCTTGCTCTGAAGCCCATAAATCCCACAGGTACATCTTCCCCAGCAGTGAAAGGAGTCCTCAAGAAGCAGCTGTGAACTCCTACAGGGACCCTGTTAGTCCCAGAAGCAATTTAAAGTTTGGAATGTCAAATGTGCACAGGTACAGGCCCTACACATACCTGGGTCCTCCAGGGACCATCTCCCTGTCCTAATTATAGATAACAACTGGGACACGGTCACCTGGAGATGGAGAAGGCTGTATAGCAGATGCTGGTTTCCTCCTGAGCTTTCCCTGGGCTCCCAGAGAAGCCAGTGCTCCATTCAGGGCCAGAGTATGTTGTCCCCCTGCTGAGTCCTAGACATCCAGAATGGGGAGGCAGGACACATGTCTCACAACAGCAGCAGCAGAACTGGCTACACTGAGTGAGGTGCTCCCATGTGCCAGGCACTGTGACAGACACTTCACAAATCTTCATTTTAACATTTCCTCCACTTCCTCACCAGCACATGTTATTTCTTGCCATATTGATTCTCGGCATTCTGACTTGCATTCTCGGTATCTCATTTTGGGTTTAATTTGTATTTCCCTGATGTTAGTGATATTGAGCATCATTTCGTGTTTCCTTTAGCCCTCTGTAGGTCATTTTTAGAGAAATGTCTATTCAGATCCTCTGCCCACTTTTTATCAGATTATTTGTTTTCTTGGTGTTGAGTTGTACGTTTCATTTATATATTTTGGATACTATCCAAATATATTGTTCGCAATTATCTTCTCTGATTCAGTCGGTTGCCTTTTTGTTTAGCTGATGGTTTCTTTCGCTGTGCCAAAGCTCTTTAGCTTGATGAAGTTCAAGAGTTTATTTTTGCCTTTGTTTTCCTTGTCTAGGAGACCTATCCTGAATAATGTTGTTGAGGCTGATGTGCAAGAGATTGCTGCCTGTGTTTTCTTTTAGGAGTTTTATGGTCAGGTCTTACCTTTTGGTCTCCACTCCACTTTATTTCACATCTGTGTAAAACAAAAGAAACCACACCAGTTCGTATTCTTTTGCTTGTAGTTCTCCAGTTTTTTCAACACCATTTACTGAAGAGACTGTTACAGACTAATTGATTAGATAAGCATGGGTTTATTTCTGGTGTCTATCCTGTTCCTCTGATTAATGTCTAGTTTTGTATCAACATCCAAGTGTTTTGATTACTGTAGCTTTGTAGTATAGCTTAAAATGTGCTATTATGTCCCTAGGTTCTTATTCCAGGGAATAGAATTTAAAAGGTTAAACAAGGGACGCCTGGGTGGCTCGGTGGGTCAATGTGCTGCCTTTGGCTCAGGTCATGATCCCAGGGTCCTGGGATCCAGTCTCGCATCAGGCTCCTTGCTCGGCCTCTCTGCCTGCTTGTGTGCTCTCTCTCTCCTTCTCTCTGACAAATAAATAAATAAATAAAATCTTAAAAAAAAAAAGGGTTAAACAATTTACCAAAGGCCACATCTTTTGTGAATGGCAGAACTGGATTTCAGTCTCAATCCATCTGATTCCGTTTATCACCATTGATTTCTACCTCCTCCTTGATTCATCTTAGTGATTATCATCTCATTAAGAGGTGTTCCTTGTCTTCAAATCAAAATTTAAAAGGTATAAATGAATATAGAATAAAAATTAAGCTCCTTATCACATAATTATGTTCCCTCGAGGCAACCAGTGTTAGCAATATCCTTATGCTTTGTTTCCCCAGAGATATTCTATGGATATTGTTGAGTGAGAAAATCAAGATATTAAGACAGTGACAAATTTTGCCCAACAGTGCTCTTTTTTAATATCCTGATTTTCTCACTGAACAATATATCTTGGGTATATGTATCTGCAAGAAAGATGTGTGATACAGCTTATTTTTATAAAGTATTTATTTGTTTATTTTAGAGAGAGAGAGAGAGAGAGAGACCTTGAGTAGGGGGATGGGCAGAGGAAGAGGAAGAAGCGGACTCCCACCTGAATAGGGATCCCCATTCAGGGCTTCTTCCCAGGACCCTGAGCTCGTGTTTTGAGCCCAAGGTATATGCTCAACCAACTGAGCCAGACAATATACTGTCTTGTTCTTTTAAATGGTGGAATATATTCCATTTAAGTTTGTGCCATCATTTAATTAACCAGTCTAATAGTGATGAACGTTTAGATCTTCCAAACTTCTGTAATCTTATGCTGTTATAATCAATGCTATAGCAAATTTCCTTATGAACTCATAATTTAGCACATCATAAAAATATGCCTGTTTTCTGTACATTTGTAATTTTGTTAGGTATTGACAAATTTACACATTCCTGTCATTAGCATGTCTGACATGTTTGTTTTCCACATTCTGCTAACACAGTAGTTTAGTCTCAAGAACTCTTTTTGGCCTTTGCCAATCTGAAAGATGAGAAGTGGTATCATATATTTAATAGTTTAGGAATTTAACATGTGAAAAGTAGCACAGATATATAAATACATATGAAAATACATCAAGCTCATTTATTTAATTTAAAGACAAATAAAGTAATAAGCTCCTAATTTAAGGAGTAGAACATTGCCAGTACCTTGCAAGCTCCCTGGATATTCCTGCCCAATCTATCCTCTCCTGCCAGAGAGAACCACATTGCTGATGAGTTTAATCATTTCCTTGCTTTTCTTGAGTTTTATGACCAATGTATATATCCTTAAACAGTATAGTCTAGGCTTTCCTCTCTCTAAACTCAATATAGGGACACCTGGGTGGCTCAGTTGGTTAAGCCTCTGCTTTTGGCTCAGGTCATGAACCCAGGGTCCTGGGATGGAGTCCCACATGGGTCTCCTGGCTCAGCAGGGAGCCTGCTTCTCCCTGTGCCTGCAGCTCCCCCTGCTTGTGTTCCTGCTCTAACAAGTAAACAAAATCTTAAAAAAAAAAACACAAAAACCCTCAATGTCAGTTGAACCCTTATAAGTGTTCTTTTTGTCTTGATTCCTTAGTCAATATTATGTTTGCTAGACTCATTAATATTGACGAGTATGGCTAAATTCATTAATTTGTATTGCTAAATTCCATTATATGAATGTAGCACAGTTTATTTATACATTCTACGTTGATGGATAATTGGGTTGCCTCCTAGTTGAATGCTGCTATAAATATTTTATACACTTCTCCTTGATACATGTATTTCCAACTGTCCTGTTTGCATTTGTGACCCCACCCTTTCTCCAGTGATGTGTAATACATCACATGTGTTATATATCAAGTCTCCAAACATGCATGTGTCCATTTCTGGGATTTCTCTTCTTTTTTGAATTATATTTTATTTAAATTCAATTAATAACAGATAGTGTATCATTAGTTTCAGAGGTAGAGTTCAGGGATTCATCAGTTGCATATAATACCCAGCTCTCATTACATCAGATGCCCTCCTTAATGCCCATCACCCAGTTACCCCATCCCTCCACCCACTGACCCTCTTATAACCCTCAGTTTGTTTCCTGTAGGCAAGAGTCTCTTATAGTTTGTCTCCCTCTCTGCTTTTGTCTTGTTTTATTTTTCCCTCCTTTCTTCTATGAGCCTGTGTTTTGTTTCTTAAAATCCACATGTGGTAAAGTCATAGGATAGTTGTCTTTCTCTGATTGACTTATTTCACTTAGGATAATAGTATTCTAGTTCCATCCATATTATTGCAAATGGTAAGATTTCTTTTTTTGATAGCTGAGAAATATTCCATTGCATGTGTTATATACATATTTATACATACATATATGTATGTATGTGTATGTATGTATGTATGTATGTATATACATATATATATATAGAAAAGATATATATACACATAGATAGATAGATAGATGGATGGATGGATGTCTGGGCACTTTGCATAGTTGGGCTATTGTGGACATTGCTGTTATAAACATTCAAGTGCATGTGCCCCTTCACATCACTACATTTGTATCTTTAGGGTATTAGGTATCTACTGGGTAATACCCAGTAGTGCAATGGCTGGGTCATAGGGTAGCTCTATTTTCAACTTTTTGAGGAACATCCATACTGTTTTCCAGAGTGGCTGCACCAGCTTGCATTCCTACCAACAGTGTAGGAGGTTCCCCTTTCTCTGCATCCTCGCCAACATCTGTCATTTCCTGTCTTGTAAATTTTAGCCATTCTGACTGGTATGTGGTGGCAGCTCACTGTGGTTTTGATCTGTATTTTCCTTATGCCAAGTGATGTTGAGCAGTTTTTCTTGTGTTTGTAGGCCATCTGGATGTCTTCTTACCAGAAATGTCTGTTCATGTCTTCTGCCCACTTCTTGATTATATTATTTGTTCTTTGGGTGTTGAGTTTGATAAGTTCTTTATAGATCTTGGATACTAGCCCTTTATCTGAAAAAGACATTTGCAAATACCTTCTCCCATTCTGTAGGTTGTCTGTTGGTTTGTTGACTGTTTCCTTTGCTGTGCAGAAGATTTTGATCTTGATGAAGTTCCAAAAGTTCATTTTTGCTTCTGTTTCCTTTGTCTTTAGAGACATATCTTGAAAGAAGTTGCTGTAGCTGATATCGAAGAAGTTATTGCCTATGTTCTCCTCTATGATTCTGATGGATTCCTGCCTCATGATGAGGTCTTTTATCCATTTCGAGTTTATCTGTGTGTATAATGTAAGAAAATGGTCGAGCTTCATTCTTCTACATATAGCTGTCCAGTTTTCCCAGCACCATTTATTGAAGAGACTGTCTTTTTTCCACTGTATATTTTTTCCTGCTATGTCGAAGATTATTTGACCATAGAGCTGAGGGTGCATATCTGGGCTCTCTACTCTGTTCCACTGGTCTTTGTGTCTGTTTTTATGTCAGTACCATGCTGTCTTGGTTATCACAGCTTTGTAGTAAAGCTTGAAATCCGGCAATGTGATGCCCCCAGTTTTGTTTTTCTTTTTCAGCATTTCCTTAGCAATTGGGGTCTCTTCTGATTCCATACAAATATTTGGATTGTTTGCTCTGGCTCTTTGAAAAATGCCAGTGGAATTTTGATCAGAATGGCATTGAAAGTACAGGTTGCTCTAGGCAGTATAGACATTTTAACAGTGTATATTTTTCCAATCCAAGAGCATGAAATGGTCTTCCATCTTTTTGTGTCTTCTTCAATTTCTTTCATGAGTGTTCTATAGTTCCTCAAGTACAGATCCTTTACCTCTTTGGTTAGGTTTATTCCCAGGTATCCTATGGTTCTTGGTGCTATAGTAAATGGAATCGATTCTCTAATTTCCTTTCCTGGTGGGAGGAGTCAAGATGGTGGAGAAGTAGCAGGCTGAGACTACTTCAGCTAGCCGGAGATCAGCTAGATAGCTTATCTAAAGATTGCAAACACCTGCAAATCCATCGGCAGATCGAAGAGAAGAAGAACAGCAATTCTGGAAACAGAAAAACAACCATTTTCTGAAAGGTAGGACCAGCGGAGAAGTGAATCCAAAGCGATGGGAAGATAGACCCCGGGGGAAGGGGCCAGCTCCCGGCAAGCGGCGGAGCAACGGAGCACAAAATCAGGACTTTTAAAAGTCTGTTCCGCTGAGGGACATCGCTCCAGAGGCTAAACCGGGGCGAAGCCCACGCGGGGTCAGCGTGGCCTCAGGTCCCGCAGGGTCACAGAAGGATCGGGGGTATCTGAGTGTCGCAGAGCTTGCGCGTATTGGAACGGGAAAGCCAGCTACAGAGACAGAGCCGACAGTAAGCTCGCAGCTCAGGGTTACCTTGAACCTGTCGCAGGCTCCGTGAATCGGAGCGCAGCCGGAGGTCAGGCAGACGGGAGTAACTGGGCGCTGTTCTCTGAGGCGCACTGAGGAGTGGGGCCCCCGGGCTCTTGGCTCCTCCAGGCCGGAGACCAGGAGGCCGCCATTTGTATTCCTGTCCTCTGGAACTCTACGGAAAGCGCTCAGGGAACAAAAGCTCCTGAAAGCAAAGCCGAGCGGATGGATTACTCAGCCCGGCCCCTGGTAAGGGCGGTGCAATTCTGCCTGGGGCAAAGACACTTGAGAATCACTACACCAGGCCCCTCCTCCAGAAGATCAACAAGAAATCCAGCCAAGACCAAGTTCACCTACCAAGGAGTGCGGTTTCAATACCAAGGAGAGCAGCAGAATTCCAGAGGAGGAGAAAGCAAAGCACAGAACTCATGGCTTTCTCCCTGTGATTTTTTTGTTTTGTTTTCTTTTTCTTTTTTTTTTTCCCTGTGATTTTTTTAGTCTTGCAGTTAATTTAATTTTTTTTCATTTTTTTCTCTTTTTCTGCTAATATTTTTTTAAACTTTTACCCTTTTCTTAACTTTTTAAACTAGTTTATCTAATATATATTTTTTCCTTTTTATATTTTTCTTTATTCGTTTTCCTTTTTTAAATTCTTTTCTTTCTTTCTTTCTTTCTTTCTTTCTTTCTTTCTTTCTTTCTTTCTTTCTTTCTTTTTGAACCTCTTTTTATCCCCTTTCTCCCCCCTCACGATTTGGGATCTCTTCTGATTTGGTTAAACCATATTTTCCTGAGGTTGTTACCACACTTTTACTATTTTACTTGCTCTTTCATATACTCTTATCTGGACAAAATGACAAGGTGGAAAAATTCACCACAAAAAAAAAAGAACAAGAGGCAGTACCGAAGGCTAGGGACCTAATCAATACAGACATTGGTAATATGTCAGATCTAGAGTTCAGAGTGACAATTCTCAAGGTTCTAGCCGGGCTCGAAAAAGGCATGGAAGATATTAGAGAAACCCTCTCGGGAGATATAAAAGCTCTTTCTGGAGAAATAAAAGAACTAAAATCTAACCAAGTTGAAATCAAAAAAGCTATTAATGACGTGCAATCAAAAATGGAGGCTCTCACTGCTAGGATAAATGAGGCAGATATAGAAGACCAAATGACAGAGAATAAAGAAGCTGAGCAAAAGAGGGACAAACAGCTACTGGACCACGAGGGGAGAATTCGAGAGATAAGTGACACCATAAGACGAAACAACATTAGAATAATTGGGATTCCAGAAGAAGAAGAAAGAGAGAGGGGAGCAGAAGGTATACTGGAGAGAATTATTGGGGAGAATTTCCCCAATATGGCAAAGGCAACGAGCATCAAAATTCAGGAGGTTCAGAGAACACCCCTCAAAATCAATAAGAATAGGCCCACACCCCGTCACCTTTTAGTAAAATTTACAAGTCTTAGTGACAAAGAGAAAATCCTGAAAGCAGCCTGGGAAAAGAGGTCTGTGATATACAATGGTAAAAATATTAGATTGGCAACTGACTTATCCACAGAGACCTGGCAGGCCAGAAAGAGCTGGCATGATATTTTCAGAGCACTAAATGAGAAAAACATGCAGCCAAGAATACTATATCCAGCTAGGCTATCATTGAAAATAGAAGGAGAGATTAAAAGCTTCCAGGACAAACCAAAACTGAAAGAATTTGCAAACACCAAACCAGCTCTACAGGAAATCTTGAAAGGGGTCCTCTAAGCAAAGAGAGAGCCTACAAGTGGTAGATCAGTAAGGAACAGAGACCATATACAGTAACAGTCACCTTACAGGCAATACAATGGCACTAAATTCATATCTCTCAATAGTTACCCTGAATGTTAATGGGTTAAATGCCCCAATCAAAAGACACAGGGTATCAGAATGGATAAAAAAACAAAACCCATCTATATGTTGCCTCCAAGAAACTCATTTTAAGCCCGAAGACACCTCCAGATTTAAAGTGAGGGGGTGGAAAAGAATTTACCATGCTAATGGACATCAGAAGAAAGCAGGAGTGGCAATCCTTATATCAAATCAATTAGATTTTAAGCCAAAGACTATAATAAGAGATGAGGAAGGACACTATATCATACTCAAAGGGTCTTTCCAACAAGAAGATCTAACAATTTGAAATATCTATGCCCCCAACGTGGAAGCAGCCAACTATATATACCAATTAATAACAAAATCAAAGAAACACATCAACAATAATACAATAATAGTAGGGGACTTTAACACTCCCCTCACTGAAATGGACAGATCATCCAAGCAAAAGATCAGCAAGGAGATAAAGGTCTAATTTCCTTTCCTGTGTTTTCATTGCTGGTGTATAAGAAAGCAACTAATTTCTGTACACTGACTTTGTATCCTGCCACATTACTAAATTCTGTATGAGTTCTAGTAGTTTGGGGATGGAGACTTGGGTTTTCCATATAAAGTATCATGTCATCTGTGAAGAGAGAGAGTTTGACTTCTTCATTGCCAATTTGGATACCTTTTATTTCTCTTTGTTGTCTGGTTGCTGTTACTGGGACTTCTAATACTATGTTGAACAAGAGTGGTGAGAGTGGGCATCCTTGTTGTGTTCCTGATCTCAAAGTGAAGGCTGTCAGCTTTTTCCCATTTAGGATGATATTAGCTGTGGGTTTTTTATAGATAGATTTTATGAAGTTGAAGAATGTTCCCTCTACCCCTATACTTTGAAGCATTTTAATCAGGAGCAGACGCTGGATTTTGTCAAATGTTTTTTCTGCATCAATTGAGAGGACCATGTGGTTCTTCTTTCTTCTCTTATTAATTTGTTCTATCACATTGATTGATTTGCGAGTGTTGAACCATACTTGTAGCCCAGGGATGAATCCCACCTGGTCATGGTGGATAATCTTTTTAATGTGCTGTTGGACCCTATTAGCTAGGATTTTGTTGAGAACTTTAGCATCCATATTCAGCAGGGATATTGGTCAGAAATTCTCCTTTTTGGTGGGGATTTTGCCTGTTTTGGGGATCAGAGTAATGCTGCCCTCATAGAGTCTGGAAGTTTTCCTTCTGCTTCAATTTTTTGAAACAGCTTCAGGAGAATAGGTATTATTTCTTCTTTGAAAGTTTGGTAGAATTCCCCAGGGAATCCACTGGATCCTGGGCTTTTGTTTTTTGGGAGGTTTTTGATCACTGTTTAAATCTCATTACTAGATATAGGTCTATTCAGGTTGTCAATTTTTTCCTGGTTCAATTTTGGAAGTTTATAGTTTTCCAGGAATGCATTCATTTCATCTAGGTTGCTTAACTTATTGGCATATAACTGTTGATAATAATTTCTGATGATTGTTTCTATTTCCTTGGTGTTAGTTGTGATCTCTCCCTTTTCATTAATAATTTTATTAATTTGGGCCTTCTCTCTTTTCTTTTAGATTAGTTTGGCCAATGGTTTATCAATCTTATTGATTCTTTCAAAAAACCAGCTTCTAGGTTCATTGATGCATTCTACTGTTTCTCTAGTTTCTATCTCATGGATCTCTGCACTAATCTTGATTATTTCCCTTCTTGTATGTGGAATTGGCTTAATTTGTTATTGATTATCCAGTTCTTTAAGGTGTAAAGACAGCTGTGGTGTATTCTGGATTTTTCAATTTTCTTGAGGGAGGCTTGGATGGCTATGTATTTCCCCCTTAGGACCGCCTTTGCTGTATCCCATAGGTTTTGGACCGAAGTGTCTTCATTCTCATTGGTTTCCATTAATTGTTTAAGTTCTTTGATTCCCTGGTTGATCCAGGCATTCTTAAGCAAGGTGGTCTTTAGCTTCCAGGTGTTTGAATTCCTTCCAAACTTTTTCTTGTGGTTGAGCTCTACTTTCAAAGCATTGTGATCTGAGAATATACAGGAAAAAATCTCAATCTTTTGGTATCAGTTGAGCCCTGATTTGTGACCCAGTATGTGGTCTATTCTTGAGAAGGTTCCATGTGCACTCGGGAAGAATGAGTATTCTGTTGTTTTAGACTGGAATGTTCTGTATAGATCTATGAGGTCCTTCTGGTCCAATGTGTCATTCAATGCTCTTGCTTCTTTATTGAATTTCTGCTTGGATTATCTATTACTGAGAGTGGTGTGGTAAGATCTCCTATTATCAATGTATTCATATCAATATGACTCTTTATCTTGATTAACAGTTTTCTTATGTAATTGGCTTCTCCCATATTGGGGGCATAAATCTTTACAATTGTTAGATCTTCTTGGTGGAGAGTCATTTTAAGAACTATGTAGTGTCCTTCTGTATCTCTGAATACAGTCCCTAGTTTGAAATCTAATTTATCTGATAGGAGAATCACTACCCCAGTCTTCTTTTGAGGCCCATTGGCATGAAAGATGCTTCTCCATCCCTTCACTTTCAGTCTGGAGGTATCCTTAGGTTCAGAATAGGTCTCCTGTAGACAATATATGGATGGGTCCTGTCGTTTTATCCAATCTGAAACCATGTGCTGTTTTATGGGCACATTTAGGCCATTCACGTTGAGAGTGATTATTGAGAGATACATTTTTATTGACATTACCTGTGAAGTCTTTGTTTCTATAGATTGTCTCCATATATTTCTGTTCAGTGATATTCTTGGGTTTTTCCTCCTTTATAGAACCCCCCCCTTAATATTCTTGCAGTGCTGGCTTGGTGGTCACATAATCTTTTAAGCCTTGTTGGTATTGGAAGCTCTTTATCTCTCTGTCCATTTTGAATGTCAGTCTTGCTGGATAAAGTATTCTTGGCTGCATGTTCTTCTCATTTAGTGCCCTGAATACATCTTGCCAGCCCTTTCTGGCTTGCCAGGTTTCTGTGGACAGGTCTGATGTTATTCCAATGGGCTTTCCTCTGTATGTAAGGAATTTCTTCCCCCTAGCTGCTTTCAAGAGCTCCTGTCTAAAATTATGATTCATCATTTTCACAATCAGGTGTCCCAAGGTCTTTCTAGATTCTATGATCTTGGGGGGAGACCTTTCTGTCTCTAGTACATAAACGCTGGTTCCATTCACCAGATTGGGAAATTTTTCATGGAAAATTTGTTCACCTATATCCTCTAGTCTTCTTTCTTTCTCCTCCCCATCAGGGATTCCAATAATTCTGACACTGGAACATTTCATGGAGTCATTTTTCCCCTAATTCTGTTTTCATGGCTTCTAAGCTGTTTGTTCCAGGCTTTATCCTGATCCTTTTTCTCTATCAGTTTGTCCTCCAGATCACTAATTTTATCTTCTGCCTCAGTTACCCTAGCTTTTAGAGAATTTAGATTAGATTGGAAATCATTGAGAGCATTGTTAACATCATCCCTGGTGGCTTTCACTTCTGCCCTAATCAACTCCATTTTGTCATCAAAGGCTTTCTCCAACCTAGCTATTACCTGGATAATTGTTAGCCTGAATTCCCTTTCTGACATACTGTTTATGTCCATGTACAATAGCTCTGATGGAGAGGGCCCAGTCTCTGAATTTTTCCTCTGCCAAGCATTGCTCCTTCTAGTCATTTTGGTGGGAGATGGCTGAACAGATGTGTAGCTGAATGTATCAACCATGGTGTAGGCAAGGTGCACTCTGGAATGCTTCTGAGCAACTGAGAGTCCCCACCAAAAATAAAGAAAAAAGAAAAGAGTGGGGGAGGGGGAAAAAAGGAAGGAAAAAATAAAAGAGAAGGCCCAGCCCGAATGGGCCCCAAAGGTAAGATTTATAAAGTATACAAACAAAAGCAGACAAACAAAAAGACTGACAAAAGTAGATAACATGAAGAAGAAAGAAAGACAGAAAGAAAGAACCCAGCCAAAAAGAACCCCAAGCATAAGATTTATATACTACCAGAACAAAAGCGAATATACAGAAACACTGACAGAAGAAAAAGATGGGAGGGTGGTTATAAATTCTCAGTATGGGCGAGGAAGTCTATTTTGATTCCTCCTGGATGTATCTTGATATCTTTGTAAAGGGCTCAACTTTCCTGAGATAAATGGGGATTAATACTGGTTTACAGGTGGCTCAGTGGGTTAAATCCTCTGCCTTCGGCTCAGTTCATGATCCCAGGGTTCTGGGATTGATCCCCACATCGGGCTCTCTGCTCCGCGGGGAGCCTTCTTCCTCCTCTCCCTCTGCCTGCTTCTCTGCCTACTCCTGATCTCCGTCTGCCAAATAAATAAATAATCTAAAAAATAAAATAAAATAGAAAAATAATAAAACTGGTTTACATATAGGGGTAGCATTGGTTGGGGGAAGGGGATTACCTTGAATCCTATCTCTATATCAATATTTTAAAAAAATAAATAGAAAAGCAAAAGAAAAACATGGGTATATGTATCAAAAAAAGTTCAGGTTAAAAGGTTATTATGGAATTTGACGTACTGAACATCTCACTGTGACGGTTAATAGGTTAAAAAGTTATATTAAAAAATGAAAAGAACCTGGCGATTCACAGACCTGTACCCCTGGGGATAAAAATATATGTTTATAAAATATAAAAAATTTAAAAAAATGAAAAAAACCAGAATAGTGGGAACGAATTAAAAATAGAAGCTGTATCTCTGAAGTAGTAGTGGTTGTCTTTTTGTTTTTTATTCTGTTTTGAGTGTTTTTTGTTTTTTGTTTTTTTTTGCTGGGGAGGGGCCTGCCACATGGTTTTTCAGGGAGTCTTGCTAGAGTTGAGTCCTCCTACCCCCATCAACAGGCTGGGCTCTGAGGAAACTGTTTTTTTAGGCTTTTGTTCTCTGGAGGTTTTTTTGTTTGTTTGTTTGTTTGTTTGTTATCCCCTTGGCAGCTTTTGGCAGTTCTTTGGAGATTTAGAGGAAAGCAAACTGCACCCAGACCTCCATCTCAGAGAGAAGCCTCAGTCTGTTACCCTCTGGGTGCTCCAGAGCACATAAATTCTCCCTCCGCCACTGGCAGATCACATCCACAGTCGTGGTCTCTGGACAGGAACTCCCGCTTGTACGCCAAACCACCAGAAATACTAGCTGCTGCTGTCTGGGCAGGTCCAGACTGCCAGAGAGGTCCCAAGCAGGGATAGTGCACTGAGATTTTCATGGTGGCCCCACCTGGGAGTGTTCAGAATTTCTGGTCCTGGAGAACACCGGCTAGCGCCTGCATGGACCTCTCTCAGGGGAGGGTGTAGAGTGCGACTCAGGCCCTGGTCACACAGCGCATGTGCAGGGTACAAAAGGCTGTGGTTCTAAAGAGTGCCAGCTGGCGTCCACACCGACACTATCAGACACATCTGCAGCTCAGCGACTAAGACCTGGCTTCTTTGCTGCACTCTCTGGTTCCGTGCCAGCAGTGGCTGTCCTGGGTTCATGGGCTTAAGACCCTGTCCCTAACTGCTCAATTCCACCAATTTCCCCTTAAGATCTTTTGCTCTTTTTGAGTGCTTTCAAGCAGACTCCAAGTTAATGCTGGTCCCCAATCACAGTGCACTCTCGTATTGGGGTATTACTTTCCAGTGGATCGCTTCTGATGGCTCCCTCCCCCTTTTGTTTATCTTCCATTAACAGTCTGATGTTCACACTCTGCCTTACCTGTCCACTGGTGTCTTCTGCCCACGCAGAGATCCAGCAATGTATAATTCTAATCTCAGGATGATTTCATGGGTGATCAGAGTTCTTTGGTAGGTAACCAGCTCACTTTAGGGGACCGGATGACACAGCACCTCCTACTTCTCTGCTGTCTTGCCTCCCCTCCCTAAAATTTATACTTAAATATCTAAACACAAATGCTTATATTTAAATATATAAATATGTACATTTATCTTTCTTCATGTGTTTTAAAATATTTCATAACCTGTTGCTGGAATGTGGAAATGCAATAGTTTTTTTGTACATTGATTTAGTGTTGAGGAACACTCTTTTCAATACTTGTAATATATCTCAAAGTTATTTAGATTTTGTATATAGTAGGCAATAAAAAAACCAGTGAATAATGACAATTTTCATCTTCCTTCAAAATTGATAGGCTTGTCTCTTTTCTTGCCCTACTGCCCTGTCTGGGACCTCCAGTTCAATGCTGAAAGTTTTGTTTTGTTTTGTTTTGATCATGACTAGGTCTTGTTTGAAATGCTCTGATTTCACCTATTTGGGTAATTACTTTCATCATCTGTTGTTCGTGACCATCTGGGGTGTTTGATTTGGTCATGTCAGTAAACACATTCATTGGAGGCACATTCATTAGGGGTCATCCTAAGGTGAGATAAATGGTTATGAGTCGTAATGAGGCAGGAAGTAATCAGCATATAAGCAGAGTTGTGAAAGCCTCCATTTGTCAGTGGTCTGTTCTAGACTCTTTGGTTACCTCCAAAAGCATGGACTGAGTTGAAGGCTGGTTTTCTTTGCTTCTGAGACCTTTAGATCAGGGAGCGTTCATGTTTGCCTCAGGGCTTGGACCTTCCCTCCCAACTAAGAGTTGGGGCTGCTCTAAGGATGGGAAAGTGGTTGAAGAATCACTCTTCCCACCTGCTGGCAAGAGGGAGAATGCTTTGAATGAGGGCACTTGGAGGATAGTTAAATGTCCTGAGGCTTGCATGTGGACTTTTGCTTCTTCAAAATGAAAATGTCTCATGACTTCTCCTGTTAATATATGGTCATTGTAAATATATGATATTCACATAGGCCTCTCATACTTCTTATATATTTTCCATAGGTATTGTAAAACTTTTTTCTAACTGCAGTGAGTTATATACAACCTCTCTCATATATTGTGTTATTATTTCTTATAGTTTTGGCATGTGAGTAAAATTTCTTCAGTTAAACAACATTTCTGGTTCTTCTTTATTTTCAATATTTATGTTCCTTGTTTTCCTCATCTCATCTAATTATCTAGACTGCAAAATGATGTAGACATTGAAAGCTGGTGACCTCATCCAAGTTGTAGACATGCTGCGTGCTGATGTTCTGATACTTTCTTTCATGTTAGGGGTAGTTCCCACTATTGAAGTGTGCTACTTTTAAAAAGTCAGAAATCAATGTTAAATTTTATCAAGTGACTTGTCAACATCTGTTGATAAGATTATTTTTCCTCTTGAATCTATTAATAAAATGGTTTTAATAGATCTCTTAATCTATCCTAATGTTAGAAATCTTAAAGCTCCTTACAAAACTGGGTACTGTGTATCATTAATTTAATATGCAATGATTTAAATCTATTCAGGTTCAGTGTAAGACTTTTTCATTTAATCAAGTTTCTTTGCTCATTTATCGTCCTCTTATTCTTTCAAACGTCTTCATGCTAATACTTGTCTACTGGTATTTCTCTTAAGATTTCCATGAGCATATATTATTTTCAAGATTTCATTTATATGAGAGGGAGAGGACAAGCAGAGTTGGAGAAGAGGGAGAGAGAAGCAAACTCTAAGTTGAGCTGTTGAGCAGGGAGCTGGAAACTTGGCTCCATCTCAGAACCATGGGGTCATGACCTGAGCCTGCTAACTGACTGAACCCCCAGGCACCCCTCAACAAGCACATTAATACTTTTGTTATTTTATTATCAATGCATTATACTCATATATTATAAGATACCCTTTCCTGCCACATCCTTCATAAGATGAAACCTTCAGTGGGATATAACTATACATCTTTTTCTAAAATTCTCAGCTTAATAAAGTCATCTAGAATTGTAACTAGAGTTACACCATTGCTTTGTTGTCACTGTTTACCTTGATGCATTTCCTAAAAATTCCTTCATATATTGTCTTTGCACATTTGGTATCAAGTGTTCATTAGACTTTTTTAAAATTTAATTTTATTTTTTCTGTGTTCCAAGATCTATTATTTATGCACCACACCCAGTGTTTCATGAAATACATGCCCTCCTTAATACCCCCGACTAGGCTCACCCAAAACCCCCCGACCCACCCATCCAAGACTTTGTCAGTCTTCAGATATTTAACCATCCTCTACTGTGTCTTACATACTGTATAGATTCCAGTCCTTTAATTATTTATTTTTAACAATTTATTGGGAAAACTTTATAAACAAAATCTTTTTGAGTAAGGCATTATAGGGGTGTGTGCTGTCTGGGTTTGCATGTGCCAACAATGTCTTTTCAAGTATCATATAGATGCAATGGTCAGGGTGTGTAGATTTCAGATTCTCAGTCCCTTTCCCTCAGCACTCTGTCAGCCTTGTTCCACTTGCATCTACATTTAGGGCAGCAGAGAAGCAGGCCAGCAGCAGCCAGATTCTTGGTCCTTGCTGGGAAGTACAGTTTTGTGCTCTGGAAAACTCTATAGAATTCTTTTGGCATATATGAAAACCACAACTTACCTTTGGATCGACTGTTTATAGGTAGGTCTTCTAGTACAATTCTTACCTGGTGATTGATTTTTGAATCAACATGCAGAATTTCTGTTCAGTGTAATGGTTTTCTCCTCCTTTGTTATTTGTCTTTCATCTATTCTGTTTTCTCCTCCTGAGTTACTTAATGGATTCCCATGGTGTACATTTTATATCTGTTACCTGTTCTTAAATAACCAACTTCTCTCTTTTGCTCACTCTCTCTCTCTTCTTTTTTCCCTCTTAGCCTCAGAGAGAAACTCAAGTTCCTTTTATTTTAAAAATTTAGTTTTAGTATTGTTTTGTGTACTTTTGAATACTTTCTCCTGGATTTTATTTAATTGACAATGTCAATTTTTTCCCTAGGACAAATTTTTATCTCCCAGTCACCTTTTCTGCTCCTAGCTTCTCATTGATTGATGGCTTTTGTTTTTATTGATCCAATAGCCTCCCAAATTCCACACAGAACCCACTGAGATTTTTCTTAACTGTCTCACCATCTTCCTGCAATAACTCTTTCCAGGAAAGGCTGTTTGTTTTGATGACTAGTTTATTTCCTCCCTGTTGGGATAAAAGTTCATGTCAGCTCTCGGAGGCTTTCTATCCCACTCATTCTTTTAACTGGACTTCTCACTATTGGGAAGTCGCTTGGAATTCCTCACCAGTCATGGGGGTTATTCTTAGATATCTGCTGGTGTACCTCACCTTCCTCTCCCTCTGACTGCCATGTAGGGTTGAGTATTCTTGGGCAGAAAAGCAATTGATGGTCACCAGTTGGCTGCATGCATGGTCGAGCCAGGTCAGGAAGTTAAGAGAATTCATTTGATTTTCCTAAATACATCTCAGTTTCCATATCACTCTGATGAGCTCTGGGAGGTCTCAGCTATCCAGGGACAGGATCAAGGGGGTGAATAACACTCTCAACAAGGAGAAAGGAAAAAGGCCTGGGTGTTTGACCCTTACATCAGTTTTGCCACCACCTACGCACTCTCCTCTGTGCCCCCGAGGTGTGAATAGTTTTCTGGTGGGGATCATGGTGGAGGACAGGAAAAGAGGTCAATTTTGAAGACACAGGAAGAGGACAATTCAAAAAACAATTTTAGGAATTAATATGAAAATAGGGAGAAAGAAACAATGAGCACAGAGATAAATATTACTCTTGTTTAATATGGAGTAGGATATGTTGAAATGTCCATGAATCAAGGACCCATCCAAACATGATAAAGAAAGAGGCCAGGGAGCAATTGGATTACAGATCTATAGCCTAGAGCTTTTTGTAAGTTAAAATTAAAACTTGAAGAGTTATTTTCCCTGGACATCAAGTAGCTCAGTATTCATCCCAAGGATAGATGAGTATAAGGCTTGACCAATGGTATATACTTGTGTAGAAGTGCTTCTAGAATGGGACAGAAACGTCTCATTAAATGCTTCCTTATTAACACAAAGCATTCTATGCAATCAGATTTGCCTATGAACCTTTGAGAAAATTGGCCCTTTATCTTATCCTCTGAGCCCCTCAGGTGATAGAAACTAGGGAATAGAGATCTATCAGGACCCCTCCACCATCACTGGATGACGTGTTTGCTTAGGACCAGGTTCTTCACAGTGGCCTTCACATCCTTATTCCCGAGGCTGTAGATGATGGGGTTGAGCATAGGGGTCGCCACCCCATAGAAGAGGGAGGTGATTTTATCTGAAACATCCTGCTTGTCTGCCTCCAGTGGGGTCCTTGGATTTGGGCTTTCCATATGCAAAGAGTAAAGTTCTGTAGAAGATGACCATGAATGTGAGGTAGGCAGAGCAGGTAGAAAAGGCCTTTTTCCTTCTCCGAGCTGGGGGTATCTTCAGGTTGGTAGCAATGATAATCACATAGGAGATGAAAGTGTAGTGAGCTGAAATGCCCAGAAAGATCACATTGGCCACTACCATAGTGATCAATCACATTGATAAGATGTCAGTACAGACCAACTTCAGGACAGCCAGGATCTCACAGGTAAAGTGGTTGATGAAGTTGTTCTCACAGGAGGGTAATCATGTCACTAAAGATGTTTGTACCATGGCAGTCATGCTTCCAACTGTCCAGTCCAACTGCCCACCAGCAATGGGCACATAGCCAACTTTGCTCATCACTACTAGGTATCTGAGGAGGTTACATATGGCCAGATAGAGATCATATGCCATCATGTCCAGAAGCACATACTCTGTAGCTCCCATGGCAAAGGAGAGAACCATCTGCACAGCCTAGGCAGAGAATGGGATGGTTTTCCAGCAGATTAGGAAGCTGTTGAGAATGAGGGGTGTGGAGGAGCTTGTATAGCATATTTACAAGAAGGAGGGGTTCCCAGGGAAGAAGTACATGACCATGTGCTGGTATGAGGTAGACACAGTCCCCAGGATGAGGACCCCATTGCCCAGCAGGAGCACTAAATAGATCACAAGGATATGCACAAAGAACATTTGGCTTGGGAGGAAGGGCTGGCCCTGTGTGGGCTGTAGGGGATTTAGGAGATCAGAATACCTTCACATACAAGAAGGAAAGAGATTGGGTACATCTCACGTAGAGGCACTAAACCTAATTAGGAGTGAAGGTAGAAGCTACTGGAGGGTATAGTTAAACATAAATCAAGGAAGAGTTGGCAAGGGCTGAACAAAAAAGCTAGACTCTGGAAGTACTGGATTCTTTGTTACTGGAGTTGTCCAAGCAAATGCCATTTGACTGGGATCAGGGACATTGGAGAGGAACAGCACGCATCCTGTGCATAGGGTTGAACAAGAAAATCCCCCAAACCTCTTCTAATAATGATATTGCATGGCCGTACTAAGCATCTGAAGTTTGCTTAAATGGCCACTAGAAGGCATTTGTGTATTTGCAAGAGCAAGATTATTCCCTACTGGTGCAAAGTAGAAAGTAGTATGAGGACTAACATTAGAATCAGAAATTTTATTAAACAAACACTAATCCTTAGGCAATTCATTCCTAATAAATGTAAGAAAATATAAATATCACTTGAATAAAAAACTTCCAAGATTTGTTCTCAAAAAAGTATTCACTTTCTAAATTCTCTTTTTATATAAGTCTGCCATATTCAAAGAATTTCATAGAACTTGCCATAAAAATGTTTCTATTCACCTGCTAACACCTTTGAATCTTTCATTTATCCTGTGTGTCTATTGCTTGATATAGGGATGGTGTCTTACTCTATTCCACATGGCACACAGGACTGGGCAGCATTCATGATACGACCAAAACTGGTTTCTAATAGTTCCATTGTGCTTACCATTTACAAAGCAGTTATCTATAATAAGTAATTCATGTAAAATCACGGGGCTAGGTGTAAAATATGAAGAAATAGACTGAAATAGGTTAAGCAACCCACCGAAGGTCATAGGTAAGAAAAAGCTTCCCAGTTTTTATCCTGCTGAACTATGGAGGCTCAGGAAATGCTACCAAGTTTACATCTCTTAGACATTCACAGTGTACTCTAGCATATTAAAGAGTTTGGGAAGTCCTGGAACAAAATAATGTATCAAATATTAGCCCCCAAATATTTAGCTTCTATCTGTCTCTCTATATCTGTATCATCTTTCTTTTTTCTAGAATGTGAGTTATTATCCAATCAGATACTAGCTTTTCTAGTGGGAGTTGCTATAAGTGATGAGCATCAAATTCAAACTCTATACTCTTTCTTGCCATTAACTTCCTAACGGTGTTTCATAATGTGAAGTGCATTGAGAAAAAATAGCCTCAATTTTCTCATAGCTAAGAAGAAATGGGGGTTCCAGAATAGCTTGTTCCCATCCAAAAGCCCTCTAGGTGGAGAATTTGTCCCTGTCTCTTTTTATACTTCAGCCAAACTGACTGTCTTCTAAAAACAGTCCAAAATGAAAATTCACATTTCCTCCTTGTTCCTGTGACTCTGCTGGGGAATCTTAGAGGGATGGCAACAGTGCTGGGAGTGCCCTCTCTCCTCTGTGCACAGACTGTGTAGCTCAGATACAGTGTAGGCCATTCACCAAGCTCAGTCTAATGGCTGGCTCCTCTCTCCTTGGTTTTATCATGTGTTCAGAA
>NC_081565.1:35413923-35443116 GCF_022355385.1 Mustela nigripes | reverse complement strand
TAAAAGGCAAAGGAAACACTGCAGTCCATGCCACAAGCAGGATTCAATAGTGACAAAGATATGCTGTGGCTGGAGAGGCCAAGGAGAGTGGCTTCTGTAAGCGAAGCCATCCTGTCCACTCCCGTGAGCCAGAGCTGTGCACACAGAAGCTTCTTCCCATGAGCATTGTTTTTTTTTGTTTTTTTTTTGTTTTTTTTTTTTGTGCTGTGGGCATGAGTGATGCACAGGATTTGACCCACGTGAGAGCTTCTGCCCCGGAAGTCCTTAGTGCCTGTCATGTCAAAGTTGCTGAACAAAAGCTAGTTCAATTAGAATGAACGGAACAGCTAGAAGGATCTGGCACACTGAACTCAGAGCTGTGGGACCTGTCCCTGCCAGGGACATAAATATTCTGTGTACCTTGAGCAAGCCCAGGCCTCAGTTTCCCCATGTGTGTCATGAAAACGCTCCCAGAGCATCCCAACTCTGTCATGGAGTGCCCAACGCTGTCCTCACCAGGCAGAGAGCAGTCTTGGGTGTAAGGTGACAGCTTATTCCTTTGGGTGTGTGTGTGCTGTGTGTTTGTTTGTGTATGTGTGTGTCTGAGTGAAGAGGTGATCTGAATCCTTGGTTTCCCATCAAGATATGGCTAACAGGAAATAGTGCTATGTGAGGTTTTGGAGGAGACTCAGGAATGAAGAAAGCAGAGAGCTCTGACACAGTCCCAGGTGGACTGGAGTCAGCCTGTGAGAGCCAGGAAAGGAGGGAAGCTCTTACCTTCCTGGCTGCATCCTACAGGTGTGACACCTGGGTCTTGTCACTAATTATTTCTGGAACCATCAGGCATCTGAGAAAAGGAAGGGAACAGTGGGTGGCTCAGTTGGGTAAGCAGCTACCTTCAGTTCAGGTCGTGATCTTCAGGTCCTGGGAGAGGACATCATCAGGCTCCATGTGTGGTGTGGAGTCGGCCTGTCTCCCCATCCCTCTTCCAACTCCCCACCACTCATGCTCTCTCTCTCTCCTTCAAATCAATAAATAAAATATTTTAAAAAAAAGAAGGGAACACAATGCTATCCAGAGCCTCATGCATTGTCAATCAGCCTCCCTGGAGAGCAGTTTGCACAGAAGAACAGAAACTTATAAAACCTGTATAACTCGGCAATTCCACCTCTAAGCTTTTAGAAAAAATTCTAAAGGAACAATGAGAATGGAGGGCCAGTGTCTCTCAATAAAAACATTCATCACAGTCATATTATGAATGAATACAGGAAATAAAATAACTGTCTACCAATAAATACCTGACAGTGTACTTCATAAAATGGAATTTTAGACATTAAAGTTATATTTATAATTTTCACACAGCTGCATCATTACACTTCAGTAATAAATGAGAGAATACAAAATTGTATACACTGGTTTGATCTCAATTAGGTAAATAATATATTTGATTAAGAGTGACTGAAAAGAGGGGCACCTGGGTGGCCCAGTGGTTTCAGCCACTGCCTTCGGCTCAGGTGATGATCTCAGGGTCCTGGGGTTGAGCCCTGCATTGGGTTCTCTGCTTGGTGGGGAGCCTGCTTCCTGCTTTCTCTCTGCCTGCCTCTCTGCCTGCTTGTGGTATGTATCTCTGTTGAATACATAAATAAAATCTTTTTAAAAAGAGCGACTGAAATAAGTTATAGCAAAATTAATATGGATTCCTCTTTGTACCTCTTCAATATTACCAGATTTTCTTTTTTTTTCTTTTTAACTTTTTGATAATTTGAGAGAGAAAGAGCAGTTGTGGGAGTGGGTTGGGAATAGAGGGGCAGGAGGATTTCAAGCAGACTCCTTACTGAGCTCAGAACCTGAAGCAGGCTCGTCACACAATCATGAGATCATGAGCTAAGCTAATATCAAGAGCAGGAAGCTTAACCACCGGAGTCACCCAGGTACCCCAATATTATCAAATTTCCTAATACAATGGCTAGAAATTACTTTGTATTCAGGGGGAAACATTCTCGATATGATAATGTCTCTCCCTCACATTTTGCTTTCCAAAGCTTCACTTCCCGCCCTGCCATCACCTCTAACTATGGTTCGGAGCAGAAGATAGCATTTCTGACCTGTGGTCACAAGGTCAAGGGTAGCCTTATGTTGCATCTCACTGTCTAGGTCACTTACCTCACTGTGGCTCATCATGTGGCCATTTTATCATCTTGCATTTTCTCAGGAAGAAAGGGAGTCCAGTATATAATAAGATACTGTGAGAGAAAGACCACATTCACATAACTTTATTATGAGATGTTGTTATAATTATTGTATGTTATTATTGGTTATTGTTAATCTCTCACTGTGTCAGATTTGTAAATTAAACTGTATCACAGGTACGTGTATATAGGAAGAAATAGGATACATAGAGTTCAGTACTATCTGTGGTTTGAGGCATTCACTGGGGGTCTTGGGAGGTATCCCCATGAATAAGGGGTAGAAAGAAAGTGAGGAGAACAGAACTAGCCACAGACTGGACATCACAGATAGGAATGGTCCCAGCTTGCTTGTCTGCTCTCCCTGTGACCCTGTGAAAGGCTCAGTCTTCTGGGAAATCTCAGCAGGATGGGGTGGAAATCAGGCTACCTTCTTCCCAGGACTCTGGGCTCCTCCCAGGGACGATGGAACAGCAGTGTCAGGGCAGGCTTGGTCAGTGGTGAGCTCTGTAGAGCAGGAGGGACTGCCTGGGCTTAGCCTCAGCTGTTCCTCCCTGCTCCAGCATCAGCTGCTCACAGCCAGCAGCAGCTGGAATGTGCTTGGAGCAGAGGCAGGGGGAGGAGGAAAGTCCATCTTTGGAAAATGCTCTGCAAAAGTCATGCCCACCAGCCCTGTCCCCACCAGAGCCAATGCCTCTCATCTGCATCCTGCTTGCAGCCACTTCTCCGAGTCTCCTGATTCGAGACCCAATTCTCAGCTCCTCCCTGTGCACTCACCAGACCCTGGATGCCAGACACTCTTGTGGTGGACTTCTTTCACCTCTGAGACCCTGTGTCGTCTTCTTCCCCTACATCCCTGTGGAAACTTTAGCCTCTGGTGGGGTTTCTCTCACATCCTTCCTCCTAGATATGCAGGCTAACTGGGTGTCTCAGCTACAGTCTCTTCATGGAGAGGACTGTCATCCTGGTCTGAAGCCCAGAAATCCTACAGGTACATCTTCCCCAGAAGTGAAACGAGTTCTCAAGAAGCAGCTGTGAACTCCTACAGGGACCCTGTTAGTCCCAGAAGCAATTTAAAGTTTGGAATGTCAAATGTGCACAGGGTACAGGCCCTATACATATGTGGAGTCTCCAGGGACCATCTCCCTGTCCCAATTAGAGATAACGACTGGGACATGGTCACCTGGAGATGGAGAAGAGTGTATAGCAGGTGCTGGTTTCCTCCTGAACTTTCTCTGGGCTCCCAGAGAAGCCGGTACTTGATTCAGAGCCAGAGTATGTTGTCCCCCATCCTGACTCCTTGACATCCAGAATGGGGAGGCAGGACACATGTCTCGCAACAGGAACAGCAGAACTGGCTACACTGAGTGAGGTGCTCCCATGTGCCAGGCACTTCACAAACCTTCATTTTAACATTTCCTCCACTTCCTCACCAGCACATGTTATTTCTTGCCATATTGATTCCCGGCATTCTGACTTGTGTGATGTGGTATCTCATTTGGGGTTTAATTTGCATTTCCCTGATGATAGTATATTGAGCACCATTTTGTGTTTCCTTTAGCCTTCTGTAGGTCATCTTTGGAGAAATGTCTATTCAGATCCTCGGCCCATTTCTTATCAGATTATTTGTTTTCTTGGTGTTGAGTTGTATGCATTATTTATATATTTTGTATAGTATGCAAATATGTTCTTTGCAAATATCTTCTCTCATTCAGTAAGTTGCCTTTTCGTTTAGCTGATGATTTTCTTCACTTTGAAAAGCTTTTTAGTTCAATACAGTCCAAGAGTTTATTTTTTGCCTTTGTTTTCCTTGTCTGAGGAGACATATCCTGAAAAATGTTGTTGAAACTGATGGACAAGTGATTGTTGCCTATGTTTTCTTTTAGGAGATTTACGGTCAGGTCTTAACCTTTTGGTTTCTGCTCCACTTTTATTTCACATTTGTGTAAGATATAAGAAAGTAGTCCAGTTTTTATTCTTTTGCATATAGTTCTCCAGTTTTTTCAACACCATTTATTGAAGACTATTCATTGTGTATTCTTTGTGTGTGTGTGTGTAATTTTTAATTTTTTTAAATGAGAATGATTTTATTAGCCAAAGATTAATAAGACCCTTGTTCCCAATCACTAATGTAATTATTTCCAAAAGGAAAAATAGTGACTTTTTTTTATAAACATATATTTTTATCCCCACGGGTACAGGTCTGTGAATCAACAGGTTTACACACTTCACAGCACTCACCAAAACACATACCCTCCCCAATGTCCATAACCCCACCCCCCTTTTCCCAACCCCCCTCCCCCCAGCAACCCTCAGTTTGTTTTGTGAGATTAAGAGTCACTTATGGTTTGTCTCCCTCCCAATCCTATCTTGTTTTATTGATTCTTCTCCTACCCACTTAAGCCCCCATGTTGCATCACCACTTCCTCATATCAGGGAAATCATATGATAGTTGTCTTTCTCCGATTGACTTATTTCGTTAAGCATGATACGCTCTAGTTCCATCCACGTTGTCACAAATGGCAAGATTTCATTTCTTTTGATGGCTGCGTAATATTCCATTGTATATATATAACACATTGTCTTTATCTATTAATCTCTTGATGGACATCTAGGTTCTTTCCATAGTTTGGCTATTTTGGACATTGCTACTATAAACATTCAGGTGCATATGCCCCTTTGGATTACTACATTTGTATCTTTAGGGTAAATACCCAGTAGTGTGATTGCTGGGTTGTAGGGTAGCTCTATTTTCAACTTTTTGAGGAACATCCATACTGTTTTCCAGAGTGGCTGCACCAGCTTGCATTCCCACCAACAGTGTAGGAGGGTTTCCCTTTCTCTGCAACCTCACGAACATCTGTCATTTCCTGACTTGTTAATTTCAGCCATTCTGACTGGTGTGGTAGCATGTCACTGTCATTTTGATCTGTACTTCCCGGATACTGAGTGGTGTTGAGCAGTTTTTCTGGTGTCTGTTGGCCATTTGGTTGTCTTCTTTGCAGAAATGTCTATTCATGTCTTCTGCCCATTCCTTGACTGGATTGTTTGTTCTTTGTGTGTGGAATTTGATAAGTTCTTTATAGATCTTGGATACTAGCCCTTTATCTGAAAAGATATTTGCAAATACCTTCTCCCATTCTGTAGGTTGTCTGTTGGTTTGTCTGCCATTTCCTTTGCTGTGCAAAAGCTTTTTAATCTTGATGAAGTCTCAGTACTTCACTTTTGCTTTTGTTTTCCTTGCCTTAGGAGACATGTCTAGCAAGATGTTGCTGCAGCCAAGGTCAAAGAGGTTGCTGGGTGTGTTCTCCTCTAGGATTTTGACGTATTCTTGTCTTACATTTAGGTCTTTAATTCATTTTGAGTTTATTTTGTGTATGGTGTAAGAAAATGGTCCAGTTTCATTCTTCTCCATGTGACTGTCCAGTTTCCCCAACACCATTTGTTGAACAGACTGTCTTTTTTCCCACTGGATGTTCTTTCCTGCTTTGTCGAAGATTAGTTGATGGTAGAATTGAGGGTCCATTTCTGGATTCTCTATTCTGCTCCACTGACACATATATCTGTTTTTGTGCCAGTAGCATACTGTCTTGAGGATTACAGCTTTGTAATAGATCTTGAAGTCCATAATTGAGGGGCTACCAGCTTTGGTTTTCTTTTTCAACGTTCCTCTCGCTATTCAGTGTCTTTCCATACAAATTTTAGGATTATTTGTTCCAGCTCTGTGGAAAATGGTGATGGTATTTTGATGGGGACTGCACTGTATGTGTAGATTGCTCTGGGTAGCGTGGACATTTAAACAATATTTCTTCTTTCTATTTGTGAGCATGGAATGTTTTTTCCATTTCTTTGTATCTTCCTCCATTTATTTCATGAGTGTTCTATAGTTTTCAGAGTACAGATCCTTTCCCTCTTTGGTTAGGTTTATTCCTAGGTTTCTTAAGGTTTGGGGGGGCAATTGTAAATGGGATTGATTCTTTGATTTCTCTTTCCTCTGTCTCATCATTACTGTATAGAAAAGCAACTGATTTCTGTGCACTGATTTTTATACTCTCCACTTTGCTGAATTCCTATAGGAGACTTAGCAACTTGTGGGTAGAGTCTTTTGGGTTTTTGACATCAAGTGTCAAGTCATCTGTGAAGAGTGAGAGTTTGACTTCTTCTTTGAGTGTTTGGAAACCTTTATTCCTTTTTGTTGTCTGATTGCTGAAGCTAAGAGTTCTAGCACTGAGTTGAACAGCAACGGTGAGTGTGGTCATCCCTGTCCTGTTCCTGACCTTAGGGGGAAAGCTTTCAGTTTTTTCCCATTGAGAATGATATTCTCTGTGGGCTCTTCGTATATGGCTTTTATGAGAATGATGTTCCCTCTATTCCTACACTGTAGAGAGTTTTAACCAAGAAAGGATGCTGTATTTTGTCAAGGGTTTTTTGTGCATTAGTCGAGAGGATCATATGGTTCTTGTCATTTCTCTTCTTAGTATGATGTATGGGAGCTCTGTTCTTTTCCATTGGTTTATTTGTCTGTTGCCGTGTTGATGTTATGTTGCCCCAATCAATATTGTTTTATAGTATACTTTGATATCTTGTAGGGTATGTCCCTTTATCCCCACCCAATACATCTTCAAATGTGTCTGGGCTGTTTTTAGTCCTTTGTTCTTCTCTATACATTATGGAGCCAACTTCTTAAATTGTAGAATATTGATTTGGGGGTTTATAAATTGGCATTACAATGAATCTATAGATGAATTTGAGGAGAACTAATATCTCCATAGTGAATTTCCTGGCCCATGAATAGGAAACATTCCTCTATATTAGTATCATCAAAACATGTTATAATTTTTGTTTTTCAATATTTCCTTAGCGATTCAGGGTCTATTCTGATTCCATACAAATTTTTGGATTATTTGCTCCAGCTCTTTGAAGAATACCTGTGGAATTTTTATCAGAATGGCATTAAAAGTATAGATTGCTCTTGGCAGTATAGACATTTTAACAGTGTTTATTCTTCTGACCCAAGAGCATGGAATGGTCTTCCATCTTTTTGTGTCTTCTTCAATTTCTTTCATGAGTGTTCTGTAGTTCCTCGAGTACAGATCCTTTACCTCTTTGGTTAGGTTTATTCCCAGGTATCTTATAGTTCTTGGTGCTATAGTAAATGGAATCGATTCTCTAATTTCCCTTTTTGTATTTTCATTGTTAGTGTATAAGAAAGCCACTAATTTCTGTGCATTGACTTTGTATCCTGCCACGTTGCTGAATTGCTGTATGGGTTCTAGTAGTTTGGGGGTGGAGTCTTTGGGGTTTTCCATATAAAGTATCATGTCATCTGCGAAGAGAGAAGTTTGACTTCTTCATTGCCAGTTTGGATACCTTTTATTTCTCTTTGTTGTCCAATTGCTGTTGCTAGGACTTCTAATACTATGTTGAACAAGAGTGGTGAAAGTGGGCATCCTTGTCTTGTTCCTGATCTCAACGGGAAGGCTGCAAGCTTTTTCCCATTGAGGATGATATTTGCTGTGGGTCTTTCATAGATAGATTTGATGAAGTTCAGGAATGTTCCCTCTATCCCTATACTTTGAAGCGTTTTAATCAGGAATGGATGCTGGATTTTGTCAAATGCTTTTTCTGCATCGATTGAGAGGACCATGTGGTTCTTCTCTCTTCTCTTATTGATTTGTTCTATCACATTGATTGATTTTCAAATGTTGAACCATCCTTGCAGCCCAGGGATGAATCCCACCTGGTCATGGTGAATAATCTTTTTAATGTGCTGTTGGATCCTGTTTGCTAGGATCTTGTTGAGAATCTGAGCATCCATATTCATCAATGATATTGGTCTGAAATTCTCCTTTTTGGTAGGGTCTTTGCCTGGTTTGGGGATCAGGGTGATGCTGGCTTCATAGAAAGAGTCTGGAAGTTTTCCTTCTGCTTCAATTTTTTGAAACAGCTTCAGGAAAATAGGTGTTATTTCTTCTTTGAAAGTTTGGTAGAATTCCCCAGGGAATCCGTCAGGTCCTGGGCTCTTGTTTTTTGGGAGGCTTTTGATCACTGCTTCAATCTCATTACTATTCAGGTTGTTGATTTCTTCCTGGTTCAATTTTGGGAGTTTATAGTTTTCCAGGAATGCATCCATTTTATCTAGGTTGCTAAGCTTATTGGCATATAACTGTTGATAATAACTTCTGATGATTGTTTCTACTTTTTTGGTGTTAGTTGTGATCTCTCTCTTTTCATTCATAATTTTATTAATTTGGCCTTTCTCCCTTTTCTTTTGGATTACTGTGGCCAATGGTTTATCGATCTTATTGATTCTTTCAAAAAACCAGCTTCTAGTTTCATTGATACGTTCTACTGTATCTCTGGTTTCTACCTCATTGATCTCAGCTCTAATCTTGATGATTTCCCTTCTTATGTGTGGAGTTGGTTTGATTTGTTGTTTATTCTCCAGTTCTTTAAGGTGTAGAGACAGCTGCTGTGTTCTGGATTTTTCAGGGTTTTTTTGAGGGAGGCTTGGATGGCTATGTATTTCCCCCGTAGGACCGCCTTTGCTGTATCCCATAGGTTTTGGACCGAAGTGTCTTCATTCTCATTGGTTTCCATGAATTGTTTGAGTTCTTCTTTGATCTCCTGGTTGATTCAAGCATTCTTAAGCAAGGTGGTCTTTAGCTTCCAGGTGTTTGAGTTTATAGCAGCAATGGCCACAGTCACCCAACTGTGGAAAGAACCAAGATGCCCTTCAACAGACGAATGGATAAGGAAAATGTGGTCCATATACACTATGGAGTATTATGCCTCCATCAGAAAGGATGAATACCCAACTTTTGTAGCAACATGGACGGCACTGGAAGAGATTATGCTGAGTGAAATAAGTCAAGCAGAGAGAGTCAATTATCATATGGTTTCACTTATTTGTGGAGCATAACAAATAGCATGGAGGACATGGGGAGTTAGAGAGGAGAAGGGAGTTGAGGGAAATTGGAAGGGAAGGTGAACCATGAGAGACTATGGACTCTGAAAAACAATCTGAGGGGTTTGAAGTGGTGGGGGGGTGGGAGGTTGGGGTACCAGGTGGTGGGTATTGGAGAGGGCACGGATTGCATGGAGCACTGGGTATGGTGAAAAAATAATGAATACTGTTATGCTGAAAATAAATTTTAAAAAATGTTGTAATTAACAATTCTATGCCTAAACATCTTGGAAATCTTTTGCAAGAGATACCCCTGTGTGATGATGTTTATATATATATATATTTCTTTACTTTCAAAAATCTGATTTTATTTTCTGAATCAAAAAGAAGTGTATTCACGTTAGATCTAGAATGTTTAACTTTCCATTGATCTCTATCAAAACACCTTCCTGATATTGTTAACAGTGCTTGGAACTGTAAAAAGTCAACATCCAATACCATACTTTAAAGAAAAAAAGTTTAAATGTCGGATTTATGTCTAAGGAGCCCTTCTCAAAGTTCAAGGCATTGGCAATTCTAAATACAAAGCTGTGATTACCAAGACAGCAGGGTACTGGCACAAAAACAGACACATAGACCAGTGGAACTGAGTAGAGAGCCCAGATATGGACTCTCAACTCTGTGGTCAAATAATCCTTGACAAAGCAGGAAAAAATATGTAGTGGAAAAAAGATAGTCTCTTTAATAAATGGTGCTGGGAAAATTGGACAGCTATGTACATAAGAATGAAACTTGACCATTCTCTTACACCATACACTAAGATAAACTCAAAATGGATGAAAGGCCTCAATGTGAGACAGGAATCCATCAACATCCTAGAGGAGAACATAGGCAGTAACTCTTTGACGTCGGCCACAGCCACTTCTTCCAAGACATGTCTCCAAATGCAAAGGAAACATAAGTGAAAATGAACTTTTGGGACTTCGTGAAGTTAAAAACCTTCTGCACAGCAAAGGAAACAGTCAACAAAACAAAGAGGCAACCCACGGAATGGGAGAAGACATTCACAAATGACACTACAGACAAAGGACTGACATCCAAGATCTAGAAAGAACTTCTCAAACTCAACACCAAATAACAGACAATCAAGTCAAAAAATGGGCAGAAGAAATGAACAGACACTTGTCCAATGAAGACACATGAAAAATGTTCATCATCACTAGCCATCAGGGAAATCCAAATCAAAACCCCATTGAGATACCATCTTACAGCAGTTATAATGGCAAAAATTGACAAGGCAAGAAACAACAAATGTTGGAAAGATTGTGGAGAAAGGGGAACCCTCTTATACTCTTGGTGGGAATGCAAGTTGGTGCAGCCACTTTGGGGAACCATGTGGAGGTTCCTCAAAAAATTAAAAATTGAGCTACCCTATGATCTGGCAATTGCTCTACTGGGTATTTACCTCAAAGATACAGAGGTAGTGAAAAGAAGGGCCATATGTACTCCAATGTTCATAGCAGCAATGTCCACAATAGCCAAATTGTGGAAAGAGATGAGATGCCCTCAACAGATGAATGGATAAAGAAGATGTGGTCCATATAAACAATGGAATATTACTCAGCCACCAGAAAGGATGAATACCCAACTTTTGTGTCAACATTGATGGGGCTGGAGGAGATTATGCTGAGTGAAATAAGCGAAGCCAAGAAAATCAATTATGGTTTCACTTACTTGTGGAACATAAGGAATAACAATAACATGGAGGACATTAGGAGAAGGAAAGGAAAAGTGAAGGAGAGGAAATCAGAGAGGGAGACTCACTGAGAAACAGGGTTTTAGAGAGACTCTCTGAAAAACAGGATTTTAGAGGGGAGGGGACCAAGGGGATGGGTGACCCTGTTGGTGGTTATTAAGGAGGGCAAGTATTGCATGGAGCATTGGGTGTTACATGTAAACAATTAATCTTGGAACACTACATCAAAGCTATGTATGGTGACTAACGTAACTCAAAAAATACATATATTTTAAAATTTATAGTTAAATATATAAGTATACATGCATATATTTAAATACACAAATAGGTACATTTACATTTCTTGGTGTGTTTTAGATTATTACATAATCAGTTGCTGGAATGTGGAACCACAATAGATTTTTTGGTAGATTGATTTAATGTTGAGGAACACTCTTTTCAATATTTGTAATATATCTCAAAGGTATTCAGATTCTGTAAATAGAAGGCAATGATAGCACCAGGGAATAATGACAACTTTTGTTTTCCTTTAAAATTGGTAGGCTTGTCTCTTTTCTTGCCCAACAGCCCTGTCTGGAATCTCCAGTTCAATGCTGAAGGTTTTGTTTTGTTTTTGTTTTTGTTTTTGTTTTGTTTTGATCATGACAGGGTCTTGTTTGAAATGCTCTGATTTGGGCACCTGGGTTGCAGAGTGGGTTAAGCCTCTGCCTTTGGCTCAGGTCATGATCTCAAGGTCCTGAGATAGAGGCCCATATCAGGCTCCCTGCTCAGTGGGGAGACTGCTTCCGCCTCTCTGCCTACTTGTGATCTCTCTTTCTCTGTCAAATAAATAAATAAAATCTTAAAAAAATAAAAAGCATAACAAATAGCATGGAGGACATGGGGAGTTAGAGAGGAGAAGGGAGTTGGGGGAAATTGGAAGGGGAGGTGAACCATGAGAGACTATGGACTCTGAAAAACAATCTGAGGGGTTTGAAGTGGTGGGGGGGGGTGGGATGTTGGGGTACCAGGTGGTGGGTATTATAGAGGGCACAGATTGCATGGAGCACTGGGTATGGTGAAAAAATAATGAATACTATTATGCTGAAAATAAATAAATAATTTAAAAAATTAAAAACAAATGTTCCGATTTCACCTATTTGGGTAATTACCTTTATCATCTGTTATCTGGGATGTTTGATTTGGTCATGTCAGTAAACACGTTCATTGGAGGCTGTAATCTCTTGAAGATTTTGGTGGTCATACTAACGTGAGATAAATGGTTATGAGTCATAATGAGGCGGGAAGTAATCAGCATATAAGCAGAGTTGTGAAAGCCTCCATTTGTCAGTGGTCTGTTCTAGACTCTTTGGTTACCTCCAAAAGCATGGACTGAGTTGAAGGCTGGTTTTCTTTGCTTCTGAGACCTTTAGATCAGGGAGCATTCAGGTTTGCCTCAGGGATTGGGCCATCCCTCCCAACTAAGAAGATGGACCTGCTATAGGGATGGGAAAGTGGGTAGGGAATGTCTCTTCCCAACCTGCTGGCAAGAAGGAGAAGGGCTTTGAATGAGGGCACTTGGAGCATAACTAATGTCCTGAGGCTTACGTTCAGTGCTTTTTCTTCTTCAAAATGAAAATATCTTATGACTTCTCCTGTTAATATATGATCACTGTATCACTATATTATATTCTTACAGGCCTCTCATACTTCTTATATATTTTCCTTAGGTATTGTAAAATTTTTCTAACTGTGGTGAATTATATACAACCCCTCTTGTGTGCTGTCTTAATATTACTTGTAGTTTTGGCATTTAGTAAATTTTCTTTAGCTAAACAACATTTGTGGATAGTATCCTTTTTTCCTTCTTTTCAATATTTATGTTCCTTGTTTTCCTCATCTTACCTATTTATCTAGACTGCAAAATGATGTAGACATTGAAAGCTGGTGACCTCATCCATGTCGTAGACATACTGCTTACTGATGTTCTGATACTTCCTTTCATGTTAGGGATAGTTTCTTCTATTGAAGTGTGCTACTTTTAAGAAGTCAGAAATCTATGTTAAGTTTTATCAAGTGACTTCTCAACATCTGTTGATCAGATCACTTTTTCTTCTTGAATCTATTAACAAAATGGTTGCAATAGATCTCCTAATGTATCCTAATGTTAGAAAACTTGAAGCCCCTTAAAAAACTGGGTCCTATGTGTGATGTGTTTAATATGCAATGATTTAAAACTACTGAGGTTCAGTAAGTGACTTTTTTTCATGTGATCAAGTTTCTCTGCTCATTCATCATCATCTTATTCTTTTAAATGTCTTTATGCTAATACTTGTCTACTTTTACTTTCTCTTAAAATTTTCACAAATATATATATATATATATATATATATATATATATATAAAAGTATATATAAAAGATTCCATTTATCAGAGAGAACAAGTCGGGGAGGACAGAAGGAGAGGGAAAAGACTCCACACTGAGTAGCTGAGCAGAGTCTGACATGGCTCCATCCAAGGAACCTGGGGTCATGACCTGAGCTGAAGGCAGCTACTAACTGACTGAGGCACCCAAAAGCCCTAACAAGCATATGAATACTTTTGTTATTTCAGTGTCAATGCAGTGAATTATATTCACACGATTCCCCTTCCTTCCATATCCTTCACAAGATCAGACCTTCAATGTGTTGTAACTATACTTCTTTTTCTAAATTTCTCAGTTTAATTAAGTCATCTAAAATTGTAACTGGAGTTATACCATTGCTTTGTTGTCACTGTTTACCCTGATGCATTTCCTAATAATTCCTTCATATATTTGTCTTTGCACATTTGGCATTAAGCATTTATTAGACTTTATCAGTCTTCAGACATTTGACCATTCCCCACTGTGTCTTATATACCATATCTGTCCCAGTCCTTCCATTATGTATTTTTAGCTGTTTTTTGGGAAAACTTTATAAATAAAATTTCTCTTTTTTTAATTTTTTATTTTTTATAAACATATATTTTTATCCCCAGGGGTACAGGTCTGTGAATCACCAGGTTTACACACTTCACAGCACTCACCAAAGCACATACCCTCCCCAATGTCCATAATCCCACCCCCTTCTCCCAAAACCCCTTTGAGAAAGGAATTATAGGGGTGTGTGCTCTCTGTGTTTGCATGTGCCAACATTTCAACTCTCATATTGGTACAATGGTCAGGGTAGGAGAATTCCGGACTTGCAGCCCGCTATGTACTAGAGCTATTTGAAAGTCAAAAATAAAACTCAAAGTGTTATCTTTCCTGGACATCAAGTAGTTCAGTATGCACCTGAGAGATAGACAACTCCAAGGCTTGGCCAATAGTGTATACTTTTGTCCAAGTGCTTCTAGAATGGGACAGAAATATCCCATTAAATGTTTCCTGTTCACTTAAAGCCTTCTGTGTAATCAGATTTGCCTATGCACCTTTGATGAAAGTGGCCCTTTATCTTATCCTCCTCAGGAGACCCTCCTGAGAGAAGCTAGGCAACAAAGATCTATCAGGAGCCCCCACTATCACTGGATGACATGTTTGCATAGGACCAGGTTCTTCACAGAGGATTTCACATCTTTGTTCCTGAGGCTGTATATGATGGGCTTGAGCATAGGGGTCACCATCCCACAGAAGAGGGAGGTAAGCTTGTCTGAAATTCTTGCTTGTCTGCTCCTAGGGTGTCCTTGGACTCGGGCTTCCCATACATGAAGAGGATGGTCCCATAGAAGATGACCATGACTATGAAGTGAGCAGAACAGGTGAAGAAGACCTTTTTCCTCCCCTCAGTTGATGGGATCCTCAGGATGGTAGCAATGATAAACACATAGGAGACAAAAATAAATAGAACTGGAATGCTCAGAAAGATCACACTGGCCACTGCCATATTGATTGCTTTGATGGAGATGTCAGGCCAACCTCAGAATAGCCAGGATCTCACAGATAAAGTGGTTGATGACATTGTCCCCACAGAAGGGTAGTCGCATCACTAAGGATATTTGCATCATGGCAATCATGCTTCCAGTTGCCCAGGAGCCATGGGCACAAGGCAGCCTTGCTCATGACCACAGGGTATCTAAGGGGGATACAGATGGCCACATAGCGATCAAATGCCATCATGCCCAGAAGCGTATACTCTGCCTCCTATGGCAAAGGAGAGAAGCATCTGCTTATCACAGGCTGAAAAGGAGATGGTTTTCCTGAGTCTTAGGAGGATGTCAAGAATCTGGGGGACTGAGAAGGTTGTGTAGCAGATGTCTAGGATTGAGGGTTTCTCCAGGAAGAAGCACATGAACATGTGCTAGTAGGGGGTAGGCACAGTCACCATGATGATGACCCCATTGCCCAGCAGGATCACTACATACATCGAGAGAATGAGCACAAAGAACATTTGGCATAGGAGGAAATACTGGGTCTGTTGGCCAGAGGGGACTCAGGGACCAGAACTATCTTCATATACCAGAAGGAGGAGATTTGGAGCATCTTCTGGTGAGGCACTAAGCTTTAGGAGTGAAGGTAGACACTATTGGAAGGTAGAGTTAAGCATAATTCGAGGAAGAATTTGCTAGGACTAAGTGAAAAATCTAGAATCTGATGTATTGAATTGTCTGTCACTGGAGATGTCCAAGCAAATGTGCACTGCCTAGGGTCAGGGGCATTGGAGAGGAACAGCATGCTCCTGTGCATAGGGTTGAACAAGAAAACCTCCTGAGTCCTCTTCTAACAATGATGTTGCAAGGCTTCACTAAGTGTCAGAAGTTTGCTTAAATGGCCACTAGATGCCAATTGTGTATTTGCAATAGCAAGATTGTTTCCCTACCGGTAAAAAGTAGAAGTTAGGAATAGGACTAACATAAGGATGTGAAATTTTATTAACCGAATAGGCATCCTTAGGCAATTCATCCTTTCTTGTTTTAAGATTTTATTAATTTATTTGAGAGAGAGAGAGAGAACAGCAAGGGGAGCAGCAGGCAGAGGTACAGGGAGAAGCAGGCTCACCTGAGCAGGGAGCCCAACACATGCTCTATCCCAGGACTCTGAGATCCCAACCTGAGCTGAAGGCAGCTGCTTAACCGATGGAACCACCCAGGCACTCCCTTAGGCAATGCATTCTTAATAAACATATGAAAATGTAAATATCACTTGAAGCAAAACCAACTTCCAAGATCTAGTATCAAAATTGGACTCACTTTCTAAATTCTCTTTAGAAAAAAGTCTGCCATATTCAAAGAACTTCATAGAACTTGCCATAAAAACTTGCTTCTATTCATCTGCAACACTTCTGAATCTCTCATTTACCTTGTGTGTCTATTACTCTATATAGGGACGGTGTCTTACTCTGTTCCACATGGCACACAGCACTGGGCAGCATTCATGATACGACCAATACTGGTATCTACTAGTTCCATTGTGCTTACCATTTACAAAGAACTTGTTTATAGTAAGTAATTCATGTGAAATCAAGTGGTTAGATGTTAAAATATGATGAAATAGACTGAAAATGGTTAGGCAACCAACCGAAGCTCATAGATAAGAAAAAGCTTCCCTGTTTTTATCCTGCTGAGCTATGGAGGCTCAGGAAATGTTACCGAGTTTACATCTCTTGGACGTTCAATGTATACTGTAGCATATTAAAGACTTCGTGAAGTCCTGAAACAAAGAAACATGTCAAATATTAGCCTCCAAAGTCTTCAAATATATTTAGCCTCTGTCTATCTATCAGTCAATATCTCTATCATCTTTCTTTTTTCTAGAATGTGGGTTACCCTCCAACCAAATACTGGCTTTTGTAGTGGGGTATCTCGAAGTGTTGAGCATCAAATTCAAACTCTACACTCTTTCTTGCCATTAACTTCCTAGCAGTGTTTCATAATGTGAAGTGCATTGAGAAAAAATAGCCTCAATTATCCCATAACTAAGAAGAAATGGAGTGTACCAGAATAGCTTGTTCCCACCCAAAAACTCTTATCTGGAGAACTTGCCTTTGTCTCTTGCCGCTTCCAGTCGGACGAGAGAAGAATTAGGCACAAACAAGTCAGCTGCAAAAGACTGGGAGCAGGGGACAACAGTTGAAAAGGACTGCTGGCACGAGCAACTCCACAGTCTCACTTTTATTGGATAGAAAACAATAGCCAACAGAAGGATGGATGAAGGTCACACGTTCGTCACGTCTTGCAGGCCAGCAAGGAGGAGGGTGAGGTTTCTAGTTGACCAAGCACATTCAAAGGACTCATCTAACTAACAACGAGCACTTCTGGGAAGAGAAAGGAGCGATCACGAAAAAGGGAAGCAGGCGGTGTTCGTTCCACCCTGAGCTGACCGGGCGCTCCCAGCGCTCAGCTTCCCTGAAGCAGGCGGCGTTCCGCCTTGAGCGAGCCGGGCATCCCCAGCTGCCCAGCTTCACGGTCGTACATCGTCCTTCTCCCCCAAAGACCTGTTGTCAGGATCAGTGTTTCTTAAGGCCATATCTAAATGTGCTTGGCAACTAGTAAAATCCTCCAGGGGTTACAGTTTAACTAACAAATTGTTCCGAGGGGCAGCAGCAGTCTCTTCTTATACTTCAGCCAAACTGACTCTATTTCAAAAATGGCCCAAAATGAAAATTCCCACTTCCTCCTCATTCCTGTGACTCTGCTGGGGAATCCAAAAGGGATGGCAACAGTGCTGGGAGCACATTCTCTCCTCTGTGCACTGACTGACTGTGTAGCTCAGACATAGTGCAGGCCTTTAACCAAACTCACTCTGATAGTTCCTCTCTCCTTGGTTTTATCATGTGTTCAGAATGTCCTTGTGTATTCAATTAAAGATCCATTGTGTGACATCTGTTAAAACTCTCAGCTCTATGGCTAAAACTCAGAAGATACACTCCAAAAAGTTAAACATTCTTTGAAAATAAACAGAAGGGCAAGAGAGGATTCTGGATTGCATGACTTGTCTTTTTGAAGGCAGCTATAATGATCAGAGGTCCTTTTCTCATAGAGTGGGAACACAGAGGAGCCCTCCATCACTGGGTGAAACATTTCTGAGGCACCAGGTTCCTCACAGCAGCCTTCACGTCCTTGTTCCTGAGGCTGTAGATGATGGGGTTGAGCATGGGGGTCACCACCCCATAGAAAAGGGGGATGAGCTTGTCTGAAAGGTCTTCTTTGTTATTCCCTAGGGTATCCTTAGACTTGGGCTTTGTATACATGAAAAATAAGGTCCCATAGAAGATGACCACCACAGTGAAGTGGGCAGAGCAGGTGGAGAAGGCCTTTCTCCTCCCCTCGGCTGAGGGGATCCTCAGGATGGTAGCAATGATGAACACATAGGAGACAAAAATGAAGAGAACTGGGACCACCAGGAAGATCACATTGGCAACCCCCATGCTGATCACATTGATGGAGATGTCAGTACAGGCCAACTTTAGGACAGCTAGTAGCTCACAGGCAAGGTGGTTGATGACGTTGTTCCCACAGAAAGGCAGTTGAATTGTCAAAGATGTGTGTACCACAGAAGCCGTACAACCAATAGCCCAGGAGCTGACAGCCATGGGGACATAGGCGGCCTTGCTCATGACCACGGGGTACCTGAGGGGGTTACAGATGGCCACATAGCGATCAAATGCCATCATGCCCAGAAGCACACACTCTGTGGCACCCATGGCAAAGGAGAGAAACATCTGCACGGCACAGGCTGAGAAGGAGATGGTTTTCCTGGGAGTCAGGAAGCTGTCGAGAATGAGGGGGACTGAGGAGGTTGTGTAGCAGATGTCCAGGAAGGAGAGGTTCGCCAGGAAGAAGTACATGGGCGTGTGCAGGCGGGAGTCAAGGATGGTTACCAAGATGAGGACCCCGTTTCCCAGCAGGATGACCAGGTACATCAGCAGGATGAGCACAAAGAATATTTTCTCCAGCTTTGGGTAGGCTGAGAGCCCCAGGATTATGAACCCTGCCACAGGGGAGGACCAGTTGGCTTTTTCCATGTGCTATGCCTTCTGTCATCAGCCAAGGACAAATACAGCACAGGAGGCTTTCTTGAGAAAAGTCTCAGGCATCTTGTACACCATCACTCTGTGCTACAGAACAGGACAACATATGTGCATAAGAGATAAATGACTGAAAGAGACAGTAGGTAGGAGTGGGGTTAGATCTTAGATGGGGGACGGTCAGGGCTGAAAGAGGGCTTACAAATACGGCATTGAGGCCCAGAGAGGGGAAGTGACCTGTCCAAGTCTTCTGAGCAAGGTGGTGATAGAGACAGGACCTGAGCCCAGCAGAGCTAATCCCCAGTCAAGGAGGGCTTTTCCTCTTCTTTTGATGAGCAAGGGAAAATGCTGTAAATTCTTTGTATTTGATGTAAATGAATAGAAATTTCATTTAATCTGGGCTTTCCTTGATTCATAGAGAGGAGAATCCCCAAGCTGATCCTATTCTTACAACTCCCAAATTTCAAGCCTTTGTTAAACATTGATTACCTTTGAAAGAACCTTTTTTAAAGTGCTAATCCCCACCAAGGCAGAATAAAGCCTAGGTAAAATTTCAACCGCATGAGGGATCCTTCCTTAGTCTGCCCACCCTCAGCAACAGACTTGCCTATTGTCAGAATTGGGATCTGCCTGTTCTAATACATATTAAAGGCAATATGTGGGGGAGGTTCCCTCACGGGGAAGAATTCATGAAGGCCACCGAAGGAGTAATTGGAGTGAGTGAACCCACACTATGGGATGACAGCCAAGCAGTTTATTGACCAGTTAACTCAGTTCTTGATAAAAAAAAGCTTCGGTTCCTGCCCTGCCACCACCTCTAACTATGGTTTGCAGCAGAAGATAATATTTCTGACCTGTGGTCAAAAGGTCAAGAGTAGCCCTATATTGCATCTCACTGTCTAGGTCACTTACCTTACTGTGGCTCATCATGTGGCCATTTTATCATCTTGCATTGTCACAGGATGAAAGGGAGTCCAGTATAATAAGATACTATGAGGGAGAGACCACATTCACATAACTTTATTATGAGATGTTGTTATAATTATTGTATGTTATTACCGGTTATTGTTAACCTCTCACTGTGTCAGATTTGTAAATTAAACTGTATCATAGGTATATGTATGTAGGAAGAGAAGGGATACATAGAGTTCAGTACTATCTGTGGTTTGAGGCATCCGCTGGGGGTCCTGGGAGGTATCCCCATGAATAGGAGGTAGAAAGAAAGTGAGGAGAATAGAACTAGCCACAGACTGGGCATCACAGACAGGATGGGTCCCAGCTTGCCTGTCTGCACTCCCTGTGACCCCGTGAAAGGCTCAGTCTTCTGGGAAATCTCAGCAGGATGGGGTAGAAATCTGCCTGCCTTCTTGCCAGGACTCTGGGCTCCTCTCAGGGAGGATGCAATAGCAGTGTCAGGGCAGGGCTGGGTCAGTGGTGAGCGTAGAGCAGGAGGGACTGCCTGGGCTTAGCCTCAGCTGCTCCTCCCTGCTCCAGCATCAGCTGCTCACAGCTGGCTGCAGCTGGAAGGTGTTTGGAGCAGAGGCAGGGGGAGGAGGAAAGTCCATCTTTGGAAAATGCTCTGCAAAAGTCATGGCCACCAAGCTTGTCCCAACCACAGCCCAGCGCTCCCCACCTGCATCCTGCTTGTAGCCATTTCTCAGTCTCCTGATCCCAGAGCCAATTCTCAGTTTCTCACTGTGCCCTGGCCCAGACCCTGGATCCCAGAGAAGGACCACAGACACTCCCCTGCTGGGCTTCTTTCACCTCTGAGATCCTGTGTCTTCTTTTTCCCCATACAGCCTTTTGGAAACTCTAGCCTCTGGTGGGGTTTCTCTCACATCCTTCCTCCTAGATGTGCAGGCTAACTGGGTGTCTCAGCTACAGATTCTTCATGGGGAGGACCTGTCATCCTGGTCTGAAGCCCAGAAATCCCATGGGTACATCTTCCCCAGCAGTGAAAGGAGTCCTCAAGAAGCAACTGTGAACTCCTACAGGGACCTTGTTGGTCTCAAAAGCAATTTAAAGTTTGGAATGTCAAATGTGCACAGGTTACAGGCCCTATACATACATACCTGGGGCCTCCAGGGACCTTCTCCCTGTCCCAATTAGAGATAATGACTGGGACATGGTCACCTGGAGATGGAGAAGGCTGTATAGCAGATGCTGGTTTCCTCCTGAGCTTTCCCTGGGCTCCCAGAGAAGCCAGTGCTCCATTCAGGGCCAGAGTATGTTGTTCCCCTGCTGAGTCCTTGACATCCAGAATGGGGAGGCAGGACACATGTCTCACAACAGCAGCAGCAGAACTGGCTACACTGAGTGAGGTGCTCCCATGTGCCAGGCACTGTGACAGACACTTCACAAACCTTCATTTCAACATTTCCTCCACTTCCTCACCAGCACACTTTATTTCTTGCCATATTGATTCTCAGCATTCTGAGTTGTGTGAGGTGGTATCTCACTGTCGGTTTAATTTAATTTGAGCATTGTTTCATGTTTTCTTTAGCCCTCTGTAGGTCATCTTTGGAGACATATCTATTCAGATCCTCTGCCCATTTTTTATCAGATTATTTTCTTGGTGTTGAGTTGTATTTTTTATGTATATATTTAGTATCTAAATATATTGTTTGCAAGTATCTTCTCCCATTGAGCAGATTGCCTTTTTGCTTAGCTGATGATTTCCTTAACTGTGCAAAAGCTTTTTAGTTCGATGAAGTCCAAGAGGACTTTTCTGAGGAAGATTATCCTGAAAAATATTGTTGCAAGAGATTGTTGTGCAAGAATGTGTGCAAGAGATTGTTGTTGCCTAGGTTTTCTTTTAGGAGTTTTATGGTCAGGTCTTGTCATTAATCAATTTTTATTTCACATTTGTATGATATAATAAAATAGTACTGTTTCATTCTTTTGCATGTAGTTCTCCAGTTTTCTCAACAGCATTTATTGAAAAGACTGTCTTTTCCGTATTTTGTGTTCTTGTGTCCTTTGTTGTAGATTAATTGATGAGATCAGCACCAGTTCACTTCTGGGTGTGTTATGCTATTCCTCCAATCAATGTGTCTATTTTTGTATCAGCATCAAACTCTTTTGATGACTCTAGCTTTGTATTGATTTTGTCCTCCTTCTTGATCTCATCATCATGATTGTCACCCCATTAGTAGGTTTTACTTGTACCTGAAAGAAAATGTAAAAGGTATAGAAGGATATAGAATCAGAATTACTCCTTTATCTTGTCACCTGGTTAAGTACCCTTGAGGCAACCAATGCTAGCAATGTCCTAATGGTTTTTTCTCCCAGAGATTTTCAGTTAGAAAAGCAAGATAAGGGGCGCCTGGGTGGCTCAGTGGATTAAGCCGCTGCCTTCGGCTCAGGCCATGATCTCAGGGTCCTGGGATCGAGCCCCGCATCGGGCTCTCTGCTCAGCCCCGCATCGGGCTCTCTGCTCAGCCCCGCATCGGGCTCTCTGCTCAGCAGGGAGCCTGCTTCCCCCTCTGTCTCTGCCTGCCTCTCTACCTACTTGTGATCTCTCTCTCTGTCAAGTAAAATAAATAAAATCTTTAAAAAAAAAAAAAAGAAAAGCAAGATAATAAGACAAATTTTGCACAACAATGCACCACTTTAATACCTTGATTTTTTTTTAAATAAATTTTAGCATTAGTTTGTCTGTATTTCTTTTAATTTTTATTTAAGATTTTATTTATTTATTTGATATAGAGAGAGAGAGAATAAGAGAGAGAGAGAGCATGAGAAGGAGGAGGGTCAGAGGGAGAAGCACATTCCCTGTCGAGCAGGGAGCCCAATGCAGGACTCGATCCTGGTACTCCGGGATCATGACCTGAACCAAAGGCAGTCGCCCAACCAAATGAGCCACCCAGGTGCCCAATACCTTGATTTTCTCACAGAACAATATACCCGGTGTATCTGAAAAAAATGTGTAATACTGCCTCATTCTTTGAAATCACGGAATTTATTCCATTGTAAGAATGTGCCATCATTTAATTAACCAGTCAAATATTAATGGACATTTAGATCTTCTAGTCTTTTCCAACCTTATTCTGCTATAATCAATGGCACAACATATTCATAATTTTGCATGTGGTAAAAATATACCTGTTTACACACATTTGTAATTTTGAGAAGTATTGCCAAATTTACACATTGCTATCATCAGCGTATAAGCATAGGTGTTTTCCACACTCTGATAACATACTATTTTAGTCTCTCAGGAACTCTTTTTGCTATTTTTCAGTCTGAAAGATGAGAGATGACATCACATTGTAGTGTTTAATGCTTTAGGAATTTAAAATAATTTAAAATGTGAAAATAGCACACATATGTAAATGCATATGAAAGCTCATTAAACACATATTGTTAATTTAAAGATTAATAAAGTAATAATCTTCTAATTTAAAAGCTAAAACACTGCTAATACCTTGAAAGCTCCCTGGCTACTTCCTCAACCATCCTTTCCTTCTCTTTCCAGAGATAACCACATTCCTGATTTAATTTGTTTTCCTGAATTTTATTAATTTGTACACATTCTTAAATGCTAAAGTTTAGGCTTTCATTTTTCTAAACTCAATATACATGGTGCCTGGGGAGCTCACTCGGTTGTCTCTATGTCTTAGGGCTCCTTGGGTGATCCCGGGGTCCTGGGATCCAGAGACTTGTCAGGCTCCTTGCTTGATGGGAGTCTGCTTCTCCCTTTCTGTCTCCCCTCCCTTCTCCCTCTCTCTCTCTCTCTCAGATAAAAAAATTTAAACTCAATATAAATTGAACCCTTATAGGTATTCTTTTTAATTTGTTTCTTCAGACAATATTATGTTTGTGAGGTTTACTCATGTTTATGAGTATAGCTAAATTCATTAATTTGTATTGCTAAATTCCATTTTATGAATATAACACAGCTTATTTATACATTCTATTTTGATGGATCATTGGGCTGTCTCCTAGTTGAATGCTGCTATAAATATCTTACACATTTCTCCTTGGTACACGTATTTCCAATTGTCCTGTTTGCGTTTATGACCCATCCTCTCTCCAGTGACGTGTAATACATCACATGTGTTATATATCAAATCTCCAAACATGCCTGTGTCCATTTCTGGGATCTCTATTCTTTTCCATTCATTTATTTGTCTGTTCATGTATCAATGCTAAGTTGCTCCAATCACTATAGCTTTATAGTATACTTTGATATCTTGTAGGGTAAATCCTTTTATCCTAATCCAGTACATCTTCAAATATGTCATGGCAGTTTTTAGTCCTTTGTTCTCTAAAATTATTAAGTTGGTTCAACTTCTTAAATTGTATAATTATTATTTTGGAGATTTAAAAATTGATATTACATTGAAGCTATAGGTCAGTTAGTAGAGAACTAATATCTCCATAACAAATTTTCTGACCCATGAATGGGAATTTTTCTCTATTTTACTATTATTCAAAACATGTTATAATTAAAAATTTTACACATGAAGGTCATGGAGATCTTTTGCCAGATTTACCGCTGTATGATGATATTTATATTTTAATACAGATGTATTAAAATTTTATATTTAAATATATGAATATGTATGATTATATTTAAATATATAATATGTATGCTTATGTTTCTTGGATTTTAAAAATATTTCATAACCTGTTGCTGGAATATGAAAATACAATAGATTTTTTGTACATTGATTTAGTGTTGAGGAACGCTTTTAAATATTTATGCCTCTAAGTTATTTTAGATTTTGCTTATAGGCAATAATAACACCAGTAAACAATGACAGCTTTCATCTTCCTTCAAAATTGATAGACTTTTCTCTCTTCTTGCCCTACTGCACTGGCTGGGACCTCCAGTTTAACACTGAAAGGTTTTTGTTTTGTTTTGTTCTCTTATTTGTGGAGCATAACAAATAGCATGGAGGACATGTTTTGTTTTGTTTTAATCATGAATGGGTGTTGTTTTTTTCAAATGCTTTTCCTGCTTCACTTGATATACTCACGTAGTTTTCCTTACTTAGCCTCTTAATATGATAGATTACATTGACTGATCTTCGACTATTGAAACAGCCTGTCATTCTTGGGCGACGAGACTCTCCTTGCTGCTAGAGAGCAGAAGATTCAGCTTGCCACTAGGGCTCTGCTGATTCCATCCTGGCTGGCAAGGGCAGGGGTACATTTTTACTATTGCCAGGTCCTCTGCTGACATCATGGGAAGAGTGACCTCACTGCCATAGGCATAAGTCCAGACTCTTCTCTAGACCCTCTCTGATACCACCCGGGTTGGGGGGGACCAAGAAGGGGCACCTCATTACACAAGGTAGAGGATGAAAAGTCCAGACTTCCAACATGGTCTCCACCGACACCTGGAGTGGGGATTTGTTACTGTCCAGTGGAGACAAAAGTCCCACCTCTCTGCTCAGTCTCTTCTGATGCCACATTAGATTTAGGATATTTGCATCAGTGTTCCTAGACAGTACATGCCTGAAAAGAGTTTACTGCTTTTTTTGTTTGTTTCAAAAAGAGCCTGGGATTTGACCAAGACTGGTTTGCACTTTCTTGTATGTCAACTGAGAATGATCTACTATGTAGGATTGGAGATGGAATATGCAGTGGTCAGCAGGAGAGGGAGACCAGACAAAGATGATTTTACTTTGGGCTTTGTTATTGTCAGGATTCCCTAGGCTTCTAGCTAGAGAACTTACTCCAACCAGCTTATTCTCACAATGAGCTAAATGTTCATGCAACTGAGAAGTTCAAAGGTGGATTCAGTCCCAGGCCCAGTCAGATTTAGGGACTCAACATGTCATTAGGACCTTGAGTTTCTTCATCTGTTTGTTTTCTCTATTTGTCTTTTCCTGGCTATATTTTACACTCTACTGGACAGACTTCCTCACATGGGAGGGAAGAGAGTTGTCAGCAGCCTGATTCAGTTCTTCTATTGGAGTCTCCAAATGCGAACCGAGCCCTGGCCAACACCTTGACTGCAGCGTTGTGCGGGACTTGGTTGAACTCTTGACTTACAGAAACTGCAAGATTATAAGTGTGTGCTGTTTGAAGCTCCTAATTTGGTGGTGATCTGCTATGCAGCATAGAAAGCTAATATGGGACCTTTTTCTGCTTGCTCCAATTACAAATGTCCTAGGGAATGGCTCTGCTTAGTTTGCCTTAGGTTACGTGCCTTCCATTAGACTGACTGCTGTGCCAAGAGTTGGTGTACTATGATTGGTAGCTGCATTAAGTGACATAAGAGTGAGAGGGAGCAGTTGGGGGGCAAAAGTTTGCATAAGAGTGAGAGGGAGCAGTTGGGGGCAAAACTTTGCCCCCCAAACAATAGGTGTACTGTGCAGGATACAGCTGACTTCTGTGATGGCATTCTTAGGGAGTCCAGCTGTGACTTTTGACTACTTATCGCAGACGTTGCAAATTGGCAACCTCTACCCAAATCTGACTATGGAACACATTTTTGTTTGGCCCTTATAATACTTATCTTGATACTAGAGGTAAACAAGGAACCTGCAGCTGGGGTAGATGCTCTACATCCCTTCCCCTACTCCTGCATCCCTTCCTGGCAGCAACTGACTGGAATCCAGGAAGGTTATCTGCTGGAAGAGACAGTCAGCTCCTGCTTCACACCTGGTCCTCTCCTATAGTCCAGCATCTGAAATGCTCCCATTTCACCTGTTGAGGTGGTTACATTCTTGACTTATTTTCTGAGACCATCTGGGATGTTTGATTTGGTCATGTCAGTAAACACGTTGCACTTGAAGGTTTTAGGGATGATCCTAACCTGAGATAAATGGTTATGAGTTGTAGTGAGGCGGGAAGTAATCAGCACATAAGCAGAGCTGTGAAAGCCTCCATTTGTCAGTGGTCTGTTCTAGACTCTTTGGTTACCTCCAAAAGCATGGACTGAGTTGAAGGCTGGTTTTCTTTGCTTCTGAGACCTTTAGATCAGGGAGCGTTCATGTTTGCCTCAGGGCTTGGACCTTCCCTCCCAACTAAGAGTTGGGGCTGCTCTAAGAATGGGAAAGTGGGTGGAGAATGGCTCTTCCCACGTGCTGGCAAGAGGGAGAAGGGCTTTGAATGAGGCACTTGGAGGATAGTTAAGTGTCCTGAGGTTTGCATTCTGGACTTTTGATTCTTCAAAATGAAAATGTCTCATGACTTCTCCTGTTAATATATAGTCATTGTAAATATATGATTTTCACATAGGCCTCTCATACTTCTTATATATTTTCCATAGGTATTGTAAAACTTTTCTAACTGCAGTGAATTATATACAGCCCCTCTTGTGCCCTGTTTTATTATTTCCTGTAGTTTTAGTATTTGAGTAAAATTTTCTTCAGTAAAACAACATTTGTTGTTTTTCCTTCTTTCCAATATTTATGTTCCTTGTTTTCCTCATCTCATCTAATTATCTAGACTGCAAAGTGATGTAGACATTGCGTGCTGATGTTCTGATACTTCCTTTCATGTTAGGGGTAGTGTCCTCTAATGAAGTGTGCTACTTTTAAAAAGTCAGAAATCACTGTTAACTTATGTCAAGTGACTTGTCAACATCTATTGATGAGATCACTTTTTCCTCTTGAATCTATTAATAAAATTGTTGCAATAGATCTAATTTATCCTAATGTTAGAAACCTTGAAGCCCCCTTACAAAACTGGATACTATGTACCATGTATTATTTTAAAAGATTTTATTTATTTATTTGACACAGAGAGAGAGAGAGAGATCACAAGTAGGCAGAGAAGAAGGCAGAGGGGGAGGGGGAGGCAGGCTCCCCACTGAGCAGAAAGCCCTATGCAGGGCTTGATCCCAGGACCCTGAGATCATGACCTGAGCTGAAGGCAGAGGCTTCACCCACTGAGCCACCCAGGTACCCTATGTACCATGTACTTAATATGCAATGACTTAAATCTATTCAGGTTCAGTATATGACTTTTTCATTTGATCAAGTTTCTTTGCTCATTCATTGTCCTCTTATTCTTTCAAACGTCTTCATGTTAATACTTGTCTACTGGTATTTCTCTTAAGATTTCCACAAGCATGTATATTTTTCAAGATTTCATTTATCTGAGAGAGAGAGGACAAGCAGAATTGGGGCAGAGGGAGAGGGAGAAGCAAACTCTGTGTTGTGCTATTGAGCGGGGAGCCAAAAACTTGGCTCCATCTCAGGACCATGGGATCATGACCTGAGCCAAAGGCATCTGCTAACTGACTGAGCCACCCAGGCACCTTTTTAAACAAGCATAGTAATACTTTTGTTATTTCAGTATCAACACATTATACTCATATATTATACTTGTAAGATTCCCTTTCCTGCCACATCCTTCATAAGATGAGATCTTCAATGGGCTATAAGTATACATCTTTTTCTAAATTTCTGAGCTTAATAGTCATCTAGAATTGTAACTAGAGTTACACCATTGCTTTGTTGTCACTGTTTACCTCAATGCACTTCCTAATAATTTCTTCATATATTTGTCTTTGCACATTTGGTATGAAGTGTTCATTAGACTTTATCAATCTTCAGACATTCGACCATTCTCCACTGTGTCTTACATACCATATCTGTCCCAGTCCTTCCATTATTTATTTTTAACTATTTGTTGGGAGAACATTATAAACAAAATTTCTTTTTGAGAAGGGGATTATAGGGGTGTGTGCTGTCTGTATTTGCACGTGCCAACAATGTCTTTTCAAGTGTCATATTGGTGCAATGGTCAGGGTATATAGAATTCTGATTCTCAGCCCCTTTCCCTCAGTACTCTGTCAGTCTTGTTCCAATGGCATCTACATTTAGGGCAGCAGTGAAGCAGGCCAGCGGCAGCCAGATTCTTGATCCTTGTTGGGAAGTATGGCTTTAAGCTGTGGAAAACTCTATAGAATTCTTTTGGAATATGTGAGAATCACAACTTACCCTAGGATTGACTGTACATAAGTTGGTCTTTTGCTACAATTCTTACCTGATGATTGATTAACGTTTTATGAATAATTATACAGAATTTCTGTTGAGTGAAATGTTTTTCTCCTCCTTTATTATTTGTCTGTCATCTGTTCTGTTTTCTCCTCCTGAATTACATAATGGATACCTATGGTCTACCTTTTATGTCTCTCACCTGTTCTTGAATAACCAACTCCTCTCTCTTGCTCTCTCTCTCTCTCTTCTTGTTTCCCTCTCAGCCTTGGAGAGAAACTTAAGTATTTTTTTTAATTTAATTAATTAATTAATTAATTTTTAATTTATTTTCAGCATAACAGTATTCATTATTTTTTCACCACACCCAGTGCTCCATGCCATCCGTGCCCTCTATAATACCCACCACCTGGTACCCCAACCTCCCACCACCACCCCCCGCCACTTCAAACCCCTCAGATTGTTTTTCAGAGTCCATAGTCTCTCATGGTTCACCTCCCCT
>NC_081565.1:35390488-35408923 GCF_022355385.1 Mustela nigripes | reverse complement strand
AGAGCTTCCTTATGACCCTGCAATTGCACTATTGGGTATTTACCCCAAAGATTCAGATGTAGTGAAAAGAAGGGCCTTCTGTACCCCAATGTTCATGGCAGCAATGGCCACATTTGCCAAACTGTGGAAAGAACCAAGATGCCCTTCAATGGACAAATGGATAAAGAAGATATGGTCCATATATACAATGGAGTATTATGCCTCCATCAGAAAGGATGAATACCCAACTTTTGTATCAACATGGACAGGACTGGAAGAGATTATGCTGAGTGAAATAAGTCAAGCAGAGAGTCAGTTATCATATGGTTTCACTTACTTGTGGAGCATAAGGAATAACACAGAGCACATGGGGAGATGGAGATTGGGGGAAATTGGAGGGGGAGATGAACCATGAGGAACTGTGGACTCTGAGAAACAAACTGAGGGTTTTGGAGGGAAGGGGGGTGGGAGGTTGGGTGAGCCTGGTGGTGGGTTTTTATGGAGAGGACGTATTACATGGAGCACTGGGTGGTGCATAAACAATGAATTCTGAACACTGAAAAGAAATAAAAAAGAAAAAAAAGGAAGCTCACAGAACACAGGACTTTTGGCCCTATTCAAAAAAAAATCTGCTATCTTACTTGTCTGCAACATGTACCTCTCGTTGTTGGAGGCCATCCATAGTGAACAGGGGTGGGTGACTGCACCTGTTTTGGAAAGTCACCTCTGAGCTTCGAGAAGCCTTGAGGATCTAGTTTGGAGTGTCTCTCTCTCTCTCTCCTCACCTTGGGTTTCTCTTGCAACTCTTCCACAGCCTGTCACCCCTCAGTACTCCACTCATGGGCTTGGGTCTCCTGTGGAAAGCTCAGGAACAAGTGAGAGGGCCCACACCATTGCCTTAGCTGTTATGATTGGCCCCAATACTGCCAATCATAGGAATGGCAGTATTGACACATAGGAATGAGGACATATATCACAGTGACAACCTGATTCACTTCTATTCTTTACAGGAGCTGTACCCACATTAGCTCTTAACATTTTTTTATGCTGATGTAACTGTTGCTTGGTGGACTTAGGATACCTCAAGCTCCAAGGCCTTGACACAGCCCATCCAAAAAATATTGCTGGGGGCTCTTGGTCTCATCATGAGAAAGAATTCAAGGATAGACACAACACAGCAGACGATCAGTACAAACAGGAGAGTTTATTACGTCTTATTATTAACTCTCTAGATGAGAGAGCAGGTGGGTTCAAGGGAATGCTGCCCCACAGAGGTTTGGATTTCAATCTTTAATAAACAGTTGTTAATAAAGGGGTAGAATATTCATTACTCAAAAGGTGGAAATTTTCTTCAAAGCAGGTGGTCTCCTCCAGGAATGTAGGTTATGTGCCTTTTTTTTCCTTATTTGGTCAAGGTTTTCTGTCATGGCTCCCTTAGGGAGAAGACTTTGTCAGCCATCTTGGGCCGGTCTGGGCTAATCTGGTTTCCTGTTGTTTTGTTTTGGAGTGCTGCCAGGATAGACCCCTGACTTTAGTTAGTTGTGACTTCCTCTTTGCTAGCTTCCAGGCATCCTGTCAGAACCTAACTAACTGCCTCTAATAACTTTGAGCCCTCGCCATACTTTCCTGGAATGAGATTGTACATGGAAAGAGATAAACTTAATCAATAGGTTCAGTAAAAATTCTTTAGAAATTATAGATATGAATTTTATATATGTATAAATAATTTATACTTACATATGTTTCCTCTTTCCACTGAAAGATCTAGAGACTATGATAAACTCATTAGCACCATTGGCACCCAGATTGTGGTTTCTAAATACTAGTCCCCACTAAAGAAAACAAGAACTCCTTAGAGAAAATGATTATTTCCATGTCTTGAAAGGAACAGTGAATGTTGAGTCTATAATATCTTGACATACCAGAAAGAAAAGAAGCCATCAAAGATTCTAGGGTCAGGGCACCTGGGTGGCGCAGTGGGTTAAAGTCTTTGCCTCTGGCTCAGGCCATGATCCCAGGGTCCTGGGATTGAGCCCCTCATTGGGCTCTCTGCTCAGAAGGAAGTCTGACTTAAATTTTTCCGTAAAACGAAAGAGAAATTCTCCATATCTTGGGTGATGTGTTGTACAGTTCTCTTTGAGCGTTTGATTTGTCATTTCTCTGCAAACCAGTTTTCTCCTTCTTGCAAGGCACATGGCAACATTAGTCCTGCATTTATGTGGTCCCTCAGCTTAAGAGCCCTATGCCAACTAACAAGGGTCTCTATATCCGCATTCATACTCCTTGGAGAGAAAATATGATTAGCTCTGTTTTGGTCAATAGTCTAATCACCTGTGCCCAGGGGAAAGGATACTACCTTCTCATCAGTTCCTAAGGAGGAAACATCTTGCCTCTGGCAGAACTTTCTAGCTAGTTTGCTACAGGGTCCAGATATGCCAAGCTTAGAATCCCCCTGGGATCATTAAGCAGGATGTGTTGTGACCTAAACCCCCAGGTGAATTGCCTTCACACTCTACCTATCCCAGGGTGCCATACAAATCCCATTATTCTCTATGTGGTTCTTGGTAAAAAATGGGAATGGGAAACACTGAACTAAGGAGGTGGTAGGCAGATTTCAGAGAAGTTAACTACAATATAAAACAAACTTCAAGGTAAGTTGATAAATAGGGGAACTGGAACCTAATCAGAATCTGGTTTCAAAGCTTCTTATGCTAACACAAGTATTGTACATGATTTTTATGAGGATTGCCAGTGTTCTTGGATTCTGAAAAGACAATATATGCATCATGTGAACAGTGGAATTTGCATGATGTCACAGTTTGAATTTGACAGGAGGCAGACTGGTGTGGAGATTGTGGTGTATAATGTTTATTAGGTAGTGCTCTTGGGATCAACACTGGAAGGGAGGATGAGAAAGCAGGAATGGGCAGAGGCAGGAGTTGGCCTATCATGTAGTCTCAACAAAGGCCACAGTTAACCCCATGGGAAACTCTGGCAGTAGGGTCAGCTTTCAGAAGCATCCTGAGTAGGGGCAAGATGTTTATATCTCTTCATCAGTCAATCACTGGATATGGGCTACCCTAAGGAAGGGGGCATGATTTGGGGGAATCAGATCTCTTCAGCTAAGAACACTCTTTAGCTAATTCCTGATTTAAAAAACGACAACTGAAAGCTTTCTGAGGGTAGCGCTTTCATCAGCTGAAGGAGTCCTGTAGAGAGTCCTATAGAAAGATCTGGGTGGAAATTAGTTCTCTAAGTCAAAACTAGTAAAATGAAGTATGTTGAAAGGAATTTTGCCCTGCAAGTATGTTTCATTTTTCAGTCAGTTCTTGACTTATAAAGGATGGGATTGATCCTGAATCAATGTCATCCTCTCTGTAGTGAGCTAAGAAAGACATAGTTGGACTGTGCTCAACAGGGAAAGGAAAATTCACACCAGAGTGGGACAGAAAATACTGGGTTTGAAATAGTGGGACAGGAATAGACAGAGAGACTATTTAAGGGCCCACACAGGCAGTGACCCATGACCACGTTTCTGCCCAGTGTGGACAGGAAGGTGCTGTAGGGCTGAAGAGGGTAGCTGGCCATGTCTCAGACAGGAGAAGCCTAGGACACCCAAGCAAGACAAGCAGGGAGCATTTGTTTTCATCAGGAAATTTTGATTCTCAGGAAAATATAGACATCCAGTTACCTCAAGGAAAAAGAGACATTCAGAGTTCAGTCCCTCACAGAATCCTTGTCACTTTTGGGGTCTCTAGTGACTGAGATCCTCACACATTACACTTCTGGACCCCTTCCCAGGTGTTCAGTGAACTGGTTCTGCCTTTTGGTTTTATCATTTAACTACTCTGCAGTCAGCCACCTTGCCCCATCTTCTTCTGGTCCCATGGTACTTCTGCTCTGCTCTCCCCCATAGATCCATCCTCTAACTCTCCAGACTATAGGGCCAGACTGTGTACCTAATATGTAAGACTTACTGAGGGCAGGAAAATGAAGCTTAAACCCAGATACCAGCTATGAGTGCTCCTGGGCTAAGATCTTCCACATGAATTTGTAGGATCTGGCTTACTTGCCCTCGAAGGAAATATTCTACATGGAATCTACATGATCCCAATTCCTCTGAGTCTCAGAGGAAGGAAAGGGCCAACTTCATTCTCATCTCCAGTCTCAGACCTGCCGCTAAGAAAAACAACATTGAAAGATCTGCCATTTTATCTCCAACGCAGACAGTTTTTGGTATTGTTGTGTCATGAGGTTTTGCCCCACACTGCCTTTCATGCCTTCTTTGCACAGAAGGATCTTGGATCTTCATATAACTCAAAATAACACTAAGCTGTTTATCCCAAAACAGTGAAACAACTGCTCACAAGGGTGAATTCAGATGTGCCCGGAAGGGAACCAAAAAATCACTACTTGTTTTTTTAGTAGATCACCCATTTGATCCCCTCAAGTCCCACCCTCCCAGATTTTAAGTTTCATCATTTTTACAACTTGGGTCCAGTAATAGCCAAAGTTCTCCATTATGTACGTAATTCTATTTTCTGGTGATCATTCTTCACATATTTCTTCTATGGGGATACATTCTTTGGAGATTCATGGATGAGAGCGCCAAGAGCACAGAACTACAGGGATATTTGTCCTCCAGATATCACTGGGTAAAGCATTTCTGACTCACCAGGTCCCTCACAGCAGCCTTTACATCCTTGTTCCTCAGGCTGTAGATGATGGGGTTGAGCATGGGGGTTACCACCCCATAGAAGAGGGAGGTGAGCTTGTCTGAAACATCCTGCTTGTCTGCCCCCAAGGGGTCCTTGGATTTGGGCTTCCCATACATGAAGAGGATGGTCCCATAGAAGACGACCACCACTGCAAAATGGGCAGAGCAGGTGGAGAAGGCCTTTTTCCTCCCCTCAGCTGAGGGGATCCTCAGGATGGTGGCGAGGATGAAGATATAAGAGACAAAGATGAACAGAACTGGGACCCCTAGAAAAATCACATTTGTCACTCCCATACTAATCACATTGATGGAGATGTCAGCACAGGCCAACTTAAGGACAGCCAGGATCTCGCAGGTAAAATGGTTGATGATGTTGTTCCCACAGAAGGGAAGCCTCATTGCAAGGGATGTTTGAACCATAGAGGCAGCACTTCCAGCTGCCCAGGAGCCAGCTGCCATGGGCACATAGGCAGCCTTGCTCATGACCACGGGATACCTAAGGGGGTTACAGATGGCCACATAGCGATCAAATGCCATCATGCCCAGAAGCACACACTCTGTGGCTCCCATGGCAAAGGAGAGAAACATCTGCATGACACAGGCTGAGAAGGAGACGGTTTTCCTGGGGGTCAGGAAGCTGTCGAGAATGAGGGGGACTGAGGAGGTTGTGTAGCAGATGTCCAGAAAGGAGAGGTTCCCCAGGAAGAAGTACATGGGTGTGTGCAGGCGGGAGTCAAGGGCAGTCACCAGGATGAGGACCCCATTGCCCAGTAAGATCACCAGGTACATCAGGAGAATGAGCACAAAGAACGTTTTCTCCAGCTTTGGGTGGGCTGAGAGGCCCAGGAGAATAAATTCAGTCACAGAGACGGTCTGGTTGGCATTTTCCATGACATGTCTCCTCTTTCAACAGAGGAAACCACTCAGAGATCCAAACTCAATATTCTTTGCCTTGCTTAGGTCTAGGGCATCTGGTCTGGAGTTCTGGTTAGGCTGAGTGATTAGGAAATAGTCTTGAAAGTCCACAGTTTCTATTTCTTCCAAGAAAAAGAAGCAATAAAATCAGAAATTACTTTGGAGCCATAGGACTTCAAATTTGTAATATTTAAAATGATGATTCTGATAATTTAATAAATTTGATCAGGGATAAGACATATAACAGATTCATTTTTACGGTTCTATGTCCATATGGCAATTCATCTCATTCAACTTCAATCAGAAAAGTGACTTTACGTTTCCTTCATGTTCTCCAACTTCGTGCCAGTTACTAGTGAAATGATTAGTTGTGACTGCATATTTTCTCTCTTCTCTCCAGAGATCTCTTAGATCTCTTAATCTAAGAGAAAACATACTCCTGTTGTTCCCAAGATTTCCTTTCTCATGGGTCTCACCTGCTCCAGGGCTTTCCATCCATCTGTATTTCCATCCATCCATCTATCCACCCATCCATTCATCCAATAGTGTCTGACCATCTTTCCACTAAAATATTTGTTGATCACCTAGTATGTGGGGATGACAGTCCCTATGAGAGACAGGGGTGCCCCATAGACCAGACTTAAGTATACTCACAACTCAGCAGGAAAGGGAAGCAGAAGGATTCAAGAGAGGCTAAAATATCTGAAAGGGCATCCAGGGTATTGATGGGACTAGAGTTATGGAAGGCTCCTTTGATGATATGGAATCCAGCTGGGCTTTCAAGGACAAAAAGAGACTGGGCATGCAGAGGTGGAAAGGGAGGTAGTGTGTGTTTGGTGTGAGGGGGTCTCTAGAGTAACTTCATGCTCTGGAAATGCTGGTATGCCCCAAATAGTTTGAACCCTATGTTCCACGAAAATAGAGGACTGGCTCTAAAAATGCACAGTGGATCACAGCTTCTGGAAATCTAGTTCTCTTAGATAACTAAAGCAGTGCTTTTTTTCTTATTTTACTGGGTCACCCTCCCTCTGGATGAGCACCCTTATAGGAATCAATGAACATTAGTAGTCCTTGAGCTTTTTGACTCAGCTGCTAGGTATGTCACCTGGGTGCCATAGTATTCTAGTATTCTAGTATTCTGTCACTGATTATGCTCCCCAAGTAATCTAGTCCAACCCTCTCTCCCATTCTAGGTCATTTTCTGCACTGCACTGATGCATGGCTTTCAGTTTCAGTTTGGTATCTTTTAAAAACAAAGAGCTCACTATATTCCCAAACAGCATACTGCATTATTTGCAGAGTGCTAGCGTATTAGAAAACGTTTCTTCACATTGAACCAAGCAGGGGGCTTTCTAAGAGTTCCTTACTCATATGATGATAGTCAGCTTCCTTCTGGAAATGCTTTAATCTGTGGAAAGTGATCAGGTCTGTAAGGCAAAGATTTAGGCTGTATTCTTTTTAACCTTCTAACCTGCTGTGTAGACTTCTGTACTTCCTTCCCTCTCTTACATTCTCAGCTTACCCTATTCTGTATTGGGATTATAAGAGATCAAGGATGTTCAAACTATCTAGGAAAGATATTTTTTTTTTAGGAAAGAACTTTCATTTTATTAAATTTAGAACCCTCAAACATAAAGCAGAGCTGCTCTTGTTGAAGTGGGGAAGGAGGATTGGAAAAGTCTGGGCTCCTCAGCTAGGGAGGCTCCTTCAGGGCACTGCAGGCAATTTAAATGGCGCCCTCTGGAGCCTAACTCTGGGACAACTCAAACCTTTCCATGGCTACTATGTGAATGATGCTCCCTGGAGTTATACAAGAAGGGGCTCTGAAACCATGGGCCCATCTCATTTCTGAGGGTGTCTCTAAAGTTAGATGACTCCATTAAATGAGACTGAAAAGTTTCATAGGCTTCTTCATAGGTTTTTCTGATGCAGGAAGAAGTGGTTTGTGTTGCCCTCGGTCTTTGTAAGACTACTGAAATTGCTTTACCTCTTCCCTTGTCAAGTCGCAACCCCTTTGAAAAATCAAGTCAGAGACTGGAAATTTTACTGTGCTAATAAAAGGCTGAGGATCACTCTGATAAGGACTCTCACTTACCTTTATCAGAACCTACTGAGAGGGGTGCCTGGGTGGTTCAGTCATTAAGTGTCTGCCTTTGGCTCAGGTGATTGAGTCCTGCATTGGGCACCCCACTCAGGGGGAAGCCTGTTTCTCCCTATCCTACTCCTCCTGCTTGTATACCCTCTCTTGCTGTGTCTCTCTCTGTCAAATAAATAAATAAAATCTTATATTAAAAAAAAAAAGGAACCTCCTGGGAAAGTGTCCCTACAGTTTGGGAATAGTGCATGGGCCAGAAATAACAACAATAGTTTGAAAGGCCCAGGCTAAGATGCCCACCTCTGATTTAAAGAAGGGGTGAAAAACAGTTCTTCCCACCTGTCTTGATAGTGTATTGTAGGCAAAATCTCCAAAGGAACAACCAGAAGGCAACTTGAAATCAGTGCAGTAATTGGGACTGTTGTGCTCCCTGATGTGATTAAAAGTTTGGAAATGCAATCATACAAAGTAAGAAAACTTTTTATACTTCTGGGACAAAATCCCCAGGATCTAATCATGCTGAAAACACTCTGAGAAGTCTTCTTTTTCTCTTTCATTCATTCTTGCTGGAACTTTCCATTCTTAATCCACTGAAGGACATCAAGGGAAGTTTTTCTATGTCCTGCTTGAATTTCTACAAACTTCAAAATGCTTAATATTCTTGAGAAGAGGATCCAGAGAGATATGAATTATTTACAAGAATTCTATCTTCATGGTATTACAGAACCAACAACTGTGGGCACAGTGCTTCTAAGTCAAGTGCTCAAGGCATGGCTGTGGACACTTGGGGGGAACGTCCATCTAGAGCCCTGAGGAGACTTTAAGGAGCAGGAGATTTCTGGCCAGGACTTGAACATTGGGGGAGAATTTACACACGAAGAGATAGGAAAGAGGTGGGAGAAAGGGTAAACTATCCTGGCGACAGACTTTGGCAGGTCTTCGGCTTGAGTGTGGTGAAAAAATAATGAATACTGTTATGCTGAAAATAAATAAAAAATAAATTTAAAAAATAAGAAGTCAATAAGTCATTGTAGACATGCTCATTTACACTGAAGATGTGAGCTGGAATGAAGATGTAAGCACAACATCCCTTCCACAATAATTTTACAAGGAACTCACAGTAACTAAACAGTAAGTCAACAAATATATGATGAAATCATGACCAAGAACCATCCTGGGAAACCAGTCCCTAGCATCAGACCAGAAGGAAGAAGGAATCCTCGGCCCTCAAATGAGCTGCATATGAGAGGGAATTTTCACTATGATTTAGAGCAAAGAAACGGTGACAAATACAATAACAAGCTCCTAAAAGAATACACCTTCCTATTGTGTTGAAGCTGCTAGGAAGTCCATTAGACCAATTTGTGCCTTGCCAATACCAGTCATTATAACTAGTCCATACATTTAGGCAGACTGATAGAAAGTTGTTCATTGGGGGGGGGGGTAAAATTTACTTACAGTCAAGTGTAGACATCTTAAGCAGATCATCCAGTGAGTTTTGACAGATGTGCACACCCATGCAACCCAAATCCAGTCCAGTTAGAGAATATTTCCAACACTGCAGTGGGTTTCGTATGCGCCTTCCCAGTCCATCCCCAATACCACCCTGCCGAGAGCAATCTCCATTGTTCTGATATGTTTCACCTTTTTAGAAACATCATATAAATAGAATCATGCAGTAAGTATTCTTTTGTCGAAGTCTTTATTCAGAATGATGTTTCTGAGATTCATCCATGTTGTTAAATGATTCAGTGATTTGTCCTTTTTTATTACTGAGTAGTATCCTATTAATATGACCATCCCAGTTTGTTTATCTTTCCTCCTTGTTGATGAGCATCTGGGCTGTTTCCAGTTTGGGCTGTTAAGAATAGTCATTTTTAACATTCTCATACAGTGGGGTGCCCTGGGTGGCTCAGTCAATTAAGTGTCTGATTCTTGATCTCAGCTCAGGTCTTGATCTCAGGGTTGTGAATTTGAGCCCCAAATTGGGCCCCATACTGGGAATGGAGCCACTTACAAAAACAAACCAACCATTCTCATATAAGTCTTATTTTTTTTTATTTAAATTCAAGTCAATTAATATATAGTGTAGTATTGGTTTCGGGAGTAGAATTTAGAGATTCATCGCATATGTATAATACCTAGGGTTCATCCCGAGTGCCCTCTTTATTATTTTTTAATTATGTTCACTTAATACATCATTAGTTTTTGATGTAGAGTTCAATGACTCATTAGTTGCATATAACCCCAGTACTCATCACAACATGTGCCCTCCTTAATACCTGTCATGCGGTTACCCCATTCCCCCCACCCCCTCCCTTCTGTAACCCTCAGTTTGTTTCCCAGAGTCCAGAGTCTCTTATGGTTTGTCTCCCTCTCTGATTTTTTTCCCATTCAGTTTTCCCTCCATTCACCTGTGGTCCTCCGCGCTATTCCTTATGCCCCACATGTGAGTAAAACCATATGATAATTGTCTTTCTCTGCTTGACTTATTTCACTTAGCATAATCCCCGCCAATTCCATCCATATCAATGCAAATGGTAGGGATTCATCCTTTTCAATGGCTGAGTAATCTTCCATTGTAGATATACATGTATATCCCCTCCACATCTTCTTTATCCATTCATCTGTTGAAGGACATCTTGGCTCCTTCCACAGTTTGGCTATTGTGGACGTTGCTGCTATGAACATTGGGGTACATATGCTCCTTCTTTTCACTACGTCTGTATCTTTGAATAAATACCTAGTAGTACAATTGCTGGGTTGTAGGGTAGCTCTATTTTTAACAACTTGAGGAACCTCCATACTGTTTTCCAGAGTGACAAGTGCCCTCTTTAATACCCATCACCCATTTAGCCCATCCTCCCACCCACCTCCCCTTCAGCAACCCTCAGTTTGTTTCCTAGAGTTCAGCATCTCTTATGGTTTGCCTTCCTCTCAATTTTCATCTTATTTTCTTTTTCCTTCCCTTCCCCTGTGTTCATCTGTTTTGTTTCTTAAATTCCACATATGAATGAAATCATATGACATTTGTCTTTTTCTGACTGATTTATTTCACTTAGCATCATATCCTCTAGATTCATCGACACCATTGCAAATGACAAGACTTCATTCTTCTTGATAGCTGAGTAATGTTCCATTGTGTATATATATATATATATATATATATATATATATATATATATATACCATATCTTCCATTCATCTATTGATGGACATCTGGGCTCTTCCCATATTTTGGCTATTATGGACATTGTTGCTATAAACATTGGGGCACATTACCCCCTTTGAATTGCTATGTTTGTATCCTTCAGATAAATACCAAGTAGTGCAATTGCTGGGTCATAGGGCAGCTCTTTCCCAAACTTTTTGAGCTATCTCCAAACTGCTTTCCAGAGTGGTTGTACTATGTTGCATTCCCATCAACACAATAACATGGTTTCCCTTTCCCTGCATCCTTGCCAACATCTGTTGTTTCCTGAGTTGTTAATTTCAGATATTCTGACTGGTATGAGGTGGTATTTCATTGTGGTTTTGATTTGTATTTCCCTGATGCTGAGTGATGTTAAGCAATTTTTCATGTGTTTGTTGGCCATTTGTATGTCTTCCTTGGAATGTCTGTTCATGTCATCTGCCCACTTCTTGACTGGATTATTTGGTTTTGGGGTATTGAGTTTGAGAAGTTCTTCAGAGATTTAATACACTAGCCCTTTATTTGATAAGACATTTGCAAATACCTTCTCTCACTCTGTAGGTTGCTTTTCAGTTTTGTTGACTGCTGTGCAAAGCTTTTTTATCTTGATGAAGTCCCAATAGTTCATTTTTGCTTTTGTTTCCCTTGGCTTTGGAGATGTGTCTGGCAAGAAATTGCCGTAGCCCAGGTCAAAGAGGTTGCTGGGTGTGTTCTCCTCTAGGATTTTGATGTATTCCTGTCTCACATTTAGGTCTTTCATCCATTTTGAGTTTATTTTTGTTGCCCAACCTGATAGTTTCTGTATTTTAATCAGTATGTTTAATCGATTAATGTAATAATTGATTAGTTGGATTTAGATTTATTCATTTTTTATTTCATTTTTAAAGTTATTATTGTTATGGTATATGCTTACTATTGTTTTATTGTTTTCTATTTATCTCATCAATTTTTTCCCCTCCGTTTTTCCTTTCCTTCAATCTCTTGGGTTAATTGAATCGTTCTTAGAATGTATTCGATTTTATCTATTGGCTTTTTGGCTGTATCTCTTTGCCTTATTTTTCAGTGGCTGCTCTAGAGATTACTGCATTCATCTGAATCCTTTAGCTGTCTCAAAATTATTAGTCAAATAAGAATATATAAATCAATCAGGAAAACAAATTAATAAATCAATCCCAGTGACAGACTACTTCTACCAGAATATTCTAGGTACTTGCTATTCAGGGTGTAGTCTAAGACTAGTAGCAAATCACTTGGGATTGTGTTAGAACTGCAGAATCTCTAGTCCCACTCCAGATTTACTAAACCATAATATGCATTTTAACAGAATCCCCAGATGATTCACATGCACATTAAAGTTTAAGAAGGTCTGTCCTCAGTAATTAATTGACATGCTGCAGTAACACAGTGCAAATATTAGACACATGAGGCTCCCTATTTGATGACATCTATCACTTCTTGGAATCCACCAAACCATGATTGTCTTCAGTCAACTTGCATAGTTTTGTTTGCTCCTGTTGTGAGTACTATCCCCAGATGACCATAACCACACAACCAATCTTCTGTTGTATTATCAGTTCCTTGGCTTTCTGGGTTATTCTGAAATCTGATGCTTACCAAGCCCCTCTAAAATGGAAAATGCACAATGCTTTTGCTCCATGCAATGCCACATTTATTTTATTTTATTTTTTTGTGAAGTGTTGTCTTCTATCTCCATAGCTGTGTTGTGCTGACAATGGAATAACTTCTGGACTGAAATGATAGCTCTCTCAAAAGCCAGACAACCTGATTCCGAATTTCTTGGGATATGGCCCTACTGTTGGATACATAGCAGTCATAGGTTGAGTTTCCCAGGTAACAGACTCAGGAATTCAATGCATGCATTTTGTTTATTTTTTAAATTTTTTTTATTTATTTGACACAGAGAGAGAGCACAAGCAGGCTGAGAGGTGGGGGGACAGGTTCCCTACTGAGCAGAAAGTCCAATGCGGGGCTCAATCTCAGCACCCTGAGATCCTGACCTGAGCTGAAGGCAGAGGCTCAACCCACTGAGCCACCGAGGCACCCCTCAACACATGTATTTTAGTGGGACACAGACATTTAGTCCATAGCAGCCCTCATTGTGTAAAAGCAGCCCTATCTCCTCCTAATGACTAGCATCAGTTATATATAATTAGGATAACTCCTTTTCTTGCTGGCTGGTCTCTTGGCATAAGAAGTTCAACCTGACTCGGGGATAGCCACAGCTTTAAGTTTAGTAGAAAAAACAAAATGGAAATTTCTTATAGAAATTTGGGGCGCCTGGGTGGCTCAGTGGGTTAAGCCGCTGCCTTCGGCTCAGGTCATGGTCTCAGGGTCCTGGGATTGAGTTCCACATCGGGATCTCTGCTCAGCAGGGTGCCTGTTTCCTCCTCTCTCTCTGCCTGCCTCTCTGCCTACTTGTGATCTCTCTCTGTCAAATAAATAAATAAATAATCTTAAAAAAAAAAAAAAGAAATTTGTCTTTATATTTATGGTCGATTGGCTTTCAAAAAGGGGCGAAGGCAATTGAGGGGGGCAGACGGGGAGGTAGTCTTTTCAGCAAATGCTCTGAAACAATTGAATATTCATATGTAAAAAATAAATAAGACACCTATTTCACACCGTACAAAAAGTTACTTCAAAAGAGATCACAGACCTAAATGTAAAACTTAACAATTATACAACTTCTAGAAGAAAACATGAGAGAAAATCTTTGTGACCTTGGGTTAAGTAAGTTTCTTAATAAGACACCAAAATTTATTTTTAAAAATTGATTATTGTACTATAAAATTTAAAACTTTTGTTTCTCAAATGACACCATAAAAATGAAAAGACAAAGTTGGGTGAGCCTGGTGGTGGGTATTGTGGAGGGTATGTATTGCATGGAGCACTGGGTGTGGTGCATAAACAATTAATTCTGGTACACTGAAAAGAAATTTAAAAAATAAAAAATTATAAAAAAAAGAAAAGACAAAAAGGACTGAAAATACTCACAAATTATATATATGATAAAGGACTTATGTCCAGATTACATAAAAAACTCATACATAGGACTAGGGGTGCCTGAGTGGCTCACATGGGTAAGTTCCCAACTCTTGATTTCAGCTCAGGTCATGATCTCAGGATCCTGGGATTGAGACCTGCATCAGGCTCCATTCTAAGTGGGAAGTGTGCTTGAGGATTCTCTTTCTTCCTCTCCCTCTGCCCCTTCCCTCTGCCCCACTCACATGCTCTCTCTCTCAAACAAATATTAAAAAAACAAAAAACAAAAAACTCCTACATATGATTCAATAATAAAAAGACAAATAGCCTAATTTAAAGTATCTTCACCAAAAAGGTATGTGAATGACTAATAAGCACATGAAAATATGCTCAACATTAGTGCCCATCAGGAAAATACAAATTAAGACTACACTGAGATACTACTGCACATCCACTACAAGAGCTACATTGAAAAGACTTTTAACACCAAGTGTTGGTAAGGACAGAGAGAAACTGGACATGTCATACATTGTGGTAATTTAAAATGATACAGCCACTTTGGAAAATAGTTTAACAATTTCTTAGAATTAAACACATTTGTACCATATGACCCACCAATTCCAAACAAAGTTGTGTACTTGAACATTCATAGTAGCATCATTATTCATGAGGGCCAAAAACTGGAAAAATCCAGATGTCCATCAATGACTAAATATACACAATGTGGTAGATCCATAGAATACTTGTTTGAGAGACTACTGATATGTGTTATAGCTGGATGAGTCTCAAAAACATGGTAAATGAAAGATGCCAGACACAAAATCTACATATTGTATGACTCCAATTATCTAAATTTCTAGAAAAGGCAAATCTTTCTAGAAATGAGTTGGTTAGTGGGTACATGGGGCTGGATTTGGGGACTGACTACAAATGGGCACAAGAGAAGATTTTGAAATGATATAAATGTTCTAAAATTTGTTTGTAGTGATAATTGCAAGACTGTATAGATTGATCAAAAAATCACTGAACTGTGTAAGTGCTGTGTAGCACTCAGTTAAGTGCTACAAATATCTTGAAATATCATATTTCAAGTAGTAAATGATGAAAATTGATAATGAAGCTTTTTCTTTGTCCCCTGGTGGAAGCAACCCTCCATTAGGAACTAGGATCCTTAGACCTATAAAGCCCGGCATTACAGTGACTGAAAGCTCAAATTCCCCCAGGAGCTCACTGGAGGAGATGTAACCAGAGCTATTCTTGCTACCACTCTTGATTCCTGGACGGTATATTTTTCCTGTTGGGAAAACAGTACCATAAAACAGTCATTGATTTAGGGTTCATACTGCATTCTGGAGGGTTGCATCCCATTCTTGAAGAGTATTCTCTCTAAGCTGGTGCCTTAGCTGTGCTTTCAAAAGACCATTAAGTCTTCCTCTTGGGCCAGCTACTTCTGGATGGTACAGTATATGGAAGGATCAGTGGATCCCATAATCATGATCTCACAGCTATACCAACTTTGCTAAGTGAATCTTGGCCCAAAGAGATATTATGCAGGATCCTTTGTCATTAAATCAGATCCTCTGTGAGTTTTCACATGGTGATGTTGGCTGATGCCCTACAGAGAGGAAAGGTAACCCATACTCAGAAGAGATGTTAATTTAATTTAATTATATTTTATTTTATCTTTAAAGATTTTATTTATTTATTTGACAGACAGAGATCACAAGGAGGCAGAGAGGCAGGCAGAGAGAGGGGGGGGAAGCAGACTCCCCGCTGAGCAGAGAGTCCGATGTGGGGCTCGATCCCAGGATCCTGAGATCATGACCTGAGCTGAAGGCAGAGGCTTAACTCACTGAGCCACCCAGGCACCCCGAGGTGTTAATTTTAATCAAGGTGAATCATTGCCCTTTCAGAATGGAAATGACCTAATGCAATCAGCTTACCAAGTGGTTGACTAGTCTCTTCAAATGAAGGTTGGTCGCTGTTGCTGGCAGTTTGAACAGTCTACTGATGCAGTAGCCACATCAGCCTTTGTGAATGAGACCCTGCTGTTTAGCAATTAGCCTCCCGCCATCATGGCTGCTCAGTTCATTGTGCCAATGGAAGGAGTTGGATGACATCAGCTCCTTAAGAGCCTGTGTTCTGTTTGGTTGTTGAACCTATTGGGGAAGAAGGAGGCTCTGAAGATGCTCCTAGCAATGAACAGCTAAAGAGGTGAGAGAAACCTCAGCTTCAAACACTGAAATACTGCTGTAAGACAGAGTGGGACTCTCCCACCAGAGAATAGAACCAGAGATCCAAGGAAATTCTCAGGTGGGCATCACCTCAGATTTAGTACTCCCACTTCATTGTATGGAAGAACATACTGGAAATTCTTCCAGAGCATACACTCTTGGTCTCTCAGCTCCATGTGGGAGGGCAGGGATTTGAACCCAGAACTTCTGAACATGTTCCAAATTTACAGGTGATAGGATCCACAAAGGGAAAAGCCACTGTAGCAGGAAGGTAGTAATTGATGACAAGAAGCATTACATATGGAACTAACAACAACTGTTTTGAAACTGAGTTCTTAAAGATTTCTGCTGTGGCTTGTAGCCTGGCGCTCTTTGTACAAGGCACACTATAGAGACTATCCGCTTTATACAAGGTGGCAATCATATTAGATAAAACTTTTGTTGCTCTCTTTCAAAGAAAGTAACTTAATCTAGACTAGGGAAGATGGAATCTAGTGCAAAGATAGAGGAGTGTTCTTTAGAAGCAAAAGTGTAGGCATATGGATCAGGCCTATGAAAAATTGGAAACCAAGAACTGGGGACATATGAGGATGCCCTCATCATCTTTGCTCTTTGGCTGTTCTTTTTTATTTTTTCCTCTTTGCAAACTTGTTTTCTCTTTACCACCCCAATACACGTGGGCAAACACAATTACCTCAAAACTCCTAAGTGTGTGTGTTATGGATCCAGTGACCTGCTCCCTGGTTATCAACAACAATCCCCAAAACCTTGCAGGAAGAATCTGGTTGGCTTAGGCAGAGTCAGTGTCACACAGCACAGACATGAGTACCTCATCTATGTGGATAAGGAAGAGGGGTGACCGGGAAAAATGCCCAGAGAAATGGGATTGTTGGCTCATAAGTTAGAAAGCCAAACAAAAACATGCTATAAAAATAAATTAGAATTGATTCAGTTAAGTGTGGAATTGAACTCTCTTTTCAAATGTCATAAGGCTTCCACAAAGGAGTTATTTAACAAATTTTGATAATAATAATAATGTTCATTTATCAATTTGGAAGATATTCTTTGCTAGCCTTTGTGCATTTTATATTTTTGCATGTGTGTATGCATATGCTTTATTTTAAGTTAATCCTCACAATAACTCCATGGGGTTGGCTTAATTATCTCCATTTTGCAAATTAGAAAACTACAAATCTACAAGATTAAGTCACCTTTTTTTTTGTTTTGTTTTGTTTTAATGTACCTGATATTAACACAGGCAGAGGCACCTCCCCATCAGTCAGGCTCCAAAATCCATGTTCTTAACCACAAGGGTAATTACAGGTAGATTTTTAACAACTGGTGCCTGTGTCCAGTCCAAATCCTGAAGAGAGAGAGGAAACTGAGTTTGACCACTGGGGTCTGGATGATTGCAAACATTTTCTAGGGAAATAAAGGAACTCAGAATATAAACTTTGCAGTGTAGTAATAATGAACTAGAGAGTTTTAGAAATTTTATTCTTGGCCTACAATATCTGGAGTTTGATTGGTGTTGACACAAAGTTCCCCTTCATAAGTTTGGGTAGGAATAGATGTGCTTTATGTACAGTAAAAGAAGATGGAGGTTCCCAAAATTGGTTCTAAGATATTAAGCAGGAAATAATCAAACAGCAAACCCTCTGGGCTTCTTGCAGGGTGAAACAGTGTCATTTGGGATGTCTTGGTGTTGGTGATTTTCCAAAATGGCAGGTTGGTTTTCATTTTGAACACCAATGAAGAAGTGACTTTTCCTCACTGCCACCCTCTTCCCCATTGCACAGTAGAGCAGAAACAACATAATGGCACATATAACATGCAGCTGGCATGCACAGGAACAAGGAAAGTGTGTTTTTCTTTTGAAATTTTAATTTTTACTTGTTTTTTCATAATAAAAATAAAACTTAATAGTCACTTATTCTAATTTCTAGGTGATTTAGCACAACCCCTTCTTTATTCTAAAGACATGATATTCCTTTATCAGTCATTCGGGAAAGCCTCATCCTGATGTGCATCATTTGGGGAGTTTTATGATGGAACTGATGTGTAGGACTATCAAACGAATCCATACATATGAAGTAGCCATTTCCTAGGGGACCTGTGTGCACAGAATCACAGGATATGCTGCTTTCTTCCACTCACTGGACAAAGCATTTCTGATTCACCAGGGTCTTCACAGCAGTCTTCACATCCTTGTTTCTGAGGCTGTAGATGATGGGGTTGAGCATGGGGGTCAGCACCCCATAGAAGAGGGAGATGAGCTTGTCTGAAACATCCTGCTTGTCTG
>NC_081565.1:35353366-35385488 GCF_022355385.1 Mustela nigripes | reverse complement strand
GGAGATGGTTTTCCTGGGAGTGAGGAAGCCATCCAGGACTAGAGGGACTGAGGAGGTTGTGTAGCAGATGTCCAGGAAGGAGAGGTTCCCCAGGAAGAAGTACATGGGTGTGTGCAGGCGGGAGTCAAAGACGGTCACCAGGATGAGGACCCCATTGCCCAGCAGGATCACCAGGTACATGGACAGGATGAGCACAAAGAACGTTTTCTCTAGTTTTGGATGGGCAGAGAGGCCAAGCAAAACAAATTCTGTCACAGCAGACTGGTTGGATGCTTCCATTTCAAATACTCTCCTGTATCCCTGAAAGTCCTGAAGGCAGAAATATGTGTTGGTTTCCTGATGGCTTGCTTGAGTCACTACATGGGGATCACAGGGGTGCCTGGGTGGCTTAATGGGTTAAAGCCTCTGCCTTCAGCTCAGGTCATGGTCTCAGCATCCTGGGATCAAGCCCCGCATAGGGCTCTCTGCTCTGCAGGGAGCCTGCTTCCCCTCTCTCTCTGCCTGCCTCTCTGCCTACTTGTGATCTTTGTCTGTCAAATAAATAAATAAAATATTAAAAAAAAAAAGATATACTACATGGGGATCACAATATGAGGTCCCTAAAATTGTAAATAAATTTAACTTGTGGGATTCAACTAAAAGACCAAGTTATCTAAAGTTAGGCTGTGTATCAGTCAAAAGCATGAAATGCAGAATGTGGAAATCCAGAGAAGCTTAATAAAATAAAAGACATTTTTGTCTAGTCAATGACATTAATATACCTCAAGCAAAAATTACATGTCTGCATATGCTGTGTGTCTTCAACACTTTACAGAAAAGCAGGAGCCTCTGAGTAACTCTGTCTCTGTCATATAATTGGGACCTCAGACTAGCTCAGCTCAGTGACACCAGCCATTGATGTCATGTGGCCCATTCCTATGGATCTAGTTCTCTCCTTGCCCAGCAAGTTTCTATTATAAGTGGACTTCCAGGGGCGCCTGGGGGGCCCAGTGGGTTAAGCCTCTGCCTTCAGCTCAGGTCATGGTCTCAGGGTCCTGGGATCGAGCCCCACATCAGGCTCTCTGCTCATCTGCTCAGCAGGGAGCCTGCTTCCCTTCCTCTCTCTTTCTGCCTGCCTCTCTGCCTACTTGTGATCTCTGTCTGTCAAATAAATAAATAAAATCTTTAAAAAAAATAAGTGGACTTCCAACACAGTCTTATAGGAAGAGAATATACTGGCTTGAAAACATAAGGTTACTTTAATCGTTTTCTTACACAGTATCTGGTTTACACTTCAGTATGTTATGAATGTAGTTAGTGTAAATCACTTCATCTGATCTTAACCCTCTTCTCTGGAAAATCCGACCAAATTGAATTTCTGGAGCCTACCACTTGTAGCTCCCACCAAAGTCTCCAGAAACCTGACCTGCAGCACAGGCCTTGTGTGTCGCCTCCTGTGACTGCAGCTGACCTGTCTGCACCTCTGCTTCTCTGGAACTTGGGCCCAAGGAATGAAATCTTACCTGATGGTCAGAGTCCATTCATAATTCTCACCCTTAGGCTTGAGTCACACGCCTTCCAGTGGCACATAGATGCTTTGCAGACATTGTCACAGGTACTTCTACTCAGCTGCCTAGAACATCCAAGCCACAGTGTAGATCATCACAATTTTACTGCCAAAGAGATTAGGAACACCAGATGTCATCAGGGCCTGTAGCAGGGGACCCAAAACAGCATGACTGCCAGTTAAAAACAGGCTGCTGAGTCCTACATTTGGAGATGATCTCAGAGCTTAGTTTTTTGTTTGCTTGCTTTTTAAAGAAATGCTCCTCATGTACATTGGATCCACACCAGTCTGGAGGATCACTGACCTCTTAGTTTAAAGGTAGAGAAACGGAGGTCTAGAGACAGGTTTGTGAATTACACGTGGCCCCGAAGAAGGGGTGCGTTTTTCCTAATTGGTAATGATACAATGCTCAAAAGAGCTTCTCTTGAGATATATGGAATTAAGGGATAGAGAACTGTGTTTAGAGAAAGGCTCTGCTAGTACCAGGGAGTACAGAATTTGAGACTTGGCAGACTTTCCAGATATTAAACCAGTCCAGTTCCCTTCTCTTACCCACCTGTTACAGGGATCCTCTCTTCAGGAAGTGATTTCTCTGCCCCTGCTTCAACATTTATACAACAGGAAGCTGGGCTGTTGATATCTGCCCTTTTACTCACTTCTCCCTTCCTCCACTTGCCCTAAGACTCCTCTGGCCTCATGCAAAACAGACCTGTTCCCTGGCCACCGCTGCAGCCTTCAGAGCTTTGGAAATAGTTGTCTTCTCCCCAGTCCAGTCCTCCCTGCAGACACTCACCACCACTCTGCACAATAAAGAGCTGGCCATAGACATCACCTGGCAATTACCCAGCATGGAATGACGTCTAGGCTGGGTCTGTGGCTCACAGGAAGGGAGGCCCCTGGAGTGGAGAGGCTGCCAGCAAAGGGAAATGACTCTCTCTGGTGTCACCTGCCCATCTGGGTGCTACCAAGCCATGACCAGGCCAAGCCATGACCAGGCCTTACAGACCTTGTCTCTCAGAGCTGCTCCAGCAACGTATGGATGATACACATTCTTAACATAGGCACATTGTCACCTACTGTCTGACTTCCAGGTGTCTCTAAATGACCCCAGGTATAGAAGCAGCCACAAGTCACAGTCCATAGAAGCTACAGCTACTCACCGTGCCTTTGCCTGACCTTGAGGCTCAGTGAGACAAGGAGACAAAGGCTGACTCTCAAGGCTGAGACTCAGCCAGGAGCCTCAGCCCAAAGGAGACTGTACCCTGGGCGGGCTGGCAAGCCATGCCTGGCTGTTGGACCCAACACCCTCTTCCTTGCACTGCACACTTTCTCCAGAGGGCCCCATGATGGCTCTCTCGGGAATTAAGGCTGGGTTGCTTTGGGGCCAGGCCTTATCCCAGAAGCAATTTAAAGTTTGGTGAGAGGCTCAGAATTTAGACTTCATTCTCCTAGACCCAATTAGGCATGATTGTGAAATCTACCCAACGCCCCCCCTCTCACTCCAAGGAAATCTCAGCTTAGAACACCCTCTGGCCAGGTAATCAGAGTTCCACTGGGTTTCGATCACACAAAATGGGCCCAAGATGGCTCTGTCATTGCCCTCAGAGAGCCTGGAAGGAAGAAGAGCTGGGTCTCAGTGATTCAAATATTCCCAGGGAACTTTGAGCCAGGCAGATTCCCTGCCATCCAGGCACCTCCTCCCCTCCACTCAGTGACCCAGTGTTCATTCTCTTTCTCTCCCCTTCCCTCTCTCTCTCCCCTCCCCCACCCCTGTCCCTCTCACCAACCTGCCCACCATTCTGAACAACTGCCGTGAACATGTCATATGTACCAAGCCTTGTGCCAAGTACCAAAGAGTAGAGATGGGGGACATGATGACCAGGAATGGGTCTTTGTCTTCAGAGAAGCCGGCAGAGCAGAAATATCTAGAGAGCAGGCATGACTGAGAAAGCCACAAAGCTGTCCCAGGAGGCTGTGCTCGGGAGGACTATGCAGAACTCGCCCAGGACAAAAATAACAGGGACGGGGGCAAGAGGGCACGGGGAGACATGCAGGAGGAAAAACTGATAGGATTTAGAGGTTAGTCTGGGAGGGATACAGGCAAGACAGGAGTCGACAGTGGCTAAAATCGCAGATGCTGGGAAGCAGCTGGTGACATGGAGGAGAGCCTGTCTGGGCTGGTCGGGATAGCTGCAGCACCATTTCTGATATTTCAGTCATCTGAATTTTCACACATCTTGTGTGCCCCACTCATTAATTACTAGTAATAAAGATAGGACTGAAAAACAGATTCTGTGAGGAGTTTATGGCCTATTGGATTTGTTATATTTGAGATGATGGTGAAATGTTGATATTAATAAGAGTTGCCATTAATTTGTAACTGTTTCCTAGATCTTGTCTCACCTAATGCTCCTCAAGATCCCTTGAGGTAAATCTGAGGGATACCTGTATATGAGCAGTGGAGGGACCCTCCATCACTGGGCTCCAGCCTGGGATTCATGGTGTCTAACATCTTGGGCTTCTGGGAGCCTATCCCTCCCTCACTCTTGGTTTTCTCAGGCCAAGGGGTTGTTATAGGACTCATGCAGGTGGGCCTTGTCATTAGACAGGCACTGCAGTGTCAATCTGATCTGACCCCCCTAAGAGCTCTGGGTCTCCTGCCTCTAGGACTCTACCACACAGAAGACTCAACCACTCTGGCCCTACTCCTAATCGGCCCCTTCTCTTTTCCCTCTCACTCGACTTCAGCTTACCATGGCTCTGGGTTTTTAAGCCTAACTGACTATTTACTGTGGTTTCTCCTTCCTCTTCTTCCTTCCTTCCACCAGCTGCTGACTATGTCCTGGTGTTTGAGTTCAAGCTCCTGAGAGACAGATCTAAAGGGTTTGGTTAGTCAACATCTAGTATAGGCTGCCGGAGAGCTCACAGGTTAACTGCCCCTAGAACAGGAGTCCACTGGTCTAGTCAGGTGAGTCCTGTGGTCTGAGTGCTTCATGGTACAAAGCATGGAAACAATTTGAGGGGCAGGAGAACGTGGGCATACCCAGTAAGTGAGGCTTGCTGGAACGAAGCAATGAATCAGGCAAGTATTATTGAGATAGTCCAGCATTCAGACTTCGGAAATTATACCCTGTGTCTCCACTGAGTGCTTGCTGTGTGAGTAGTCTCCTTTCCATGAAGAAACAAGGCCTTGACCCTCTCACCTACCATGGAGACAACTTCACCCTCCTGCCTCTTCCCTTTACCCTCTTCAAGGAAGTTATGTTTCCCTAACCTTATAGCACCTGATTCCAGTCCTGGTTTTATCTCAAAATGGTGGTGGTTCTTTTCTCACAGAGAATGTGCTAGAATGATTCCTGAAAGACTCTCAAAGCGTTTTTGAGCAAGGTTAAAAAGTTTTGACCAGGGATCTGGTCACAGACCTTGTGAATTCCATGGGATGTTATGTCCACATTTGTCCCCAGGAAGCCACAATAAACAGATACCTCCCTACAAAATATGGGAGTTGCTGGGGTTCAGAGTACCCCTTCAGTCAGCTCCACTCATCTTTGGCAAACTCACATTTACACACACCCAAACACATGGAATAAGGATGTTTCTGGCACATGAAGCTTTGTTTTGGCCAATTAAAACCCAAATATTCCCTGGCTGGTTTGACTAGGGCTTCTGTAGGCAGAGAGAAGAAATAAAGACAGACATTTTCAGCAATACTTCTAATCTCAGTGCCCTGAGATCCCACACACAGAGTTTGTAAGAACTCTAGCTCAGTGCTCCTCAAGTGTGACTACAGGCAGCTTTAGCATCACGTGGGAACTTGTAAATAATGCAGATCCCTGAGTACCTCCCTGGACCTACAGAATCAGTCTGGTGGTGGGTCCACCTCTATCCGTGTGTGTGTGTGTGTGTGTGTGTGTGTGTGTGTGTACATGTTTGTCTAATCTCTGTATTAGCAAGTCCTCAGGATGAATCTGATGCATGCTAATGTCTGAGAAGCACTGGTCCCTCTAGACGTTTCCTAGAATTGGAATCTAGTTATTCTTTGGAAGGAATCTAAGAGGAGGAGGGTATTTTTTGTGAATGATCCAAGCAGCTGCCTAGAATCCCTCTGCTCTGGAGTCAGCTGTTCTTTCAGGCTTGTTTGCCCCTAGCTCCTGGCCCTTGACCATCCACAGCCCTGTGGACCTCCTCTGGGTCACTGTTCTCTGGGGTCTTTCTATCCTTGGGATCTACTTTGTCTGAGAGTCCTCACCATAGAGTAAGTGGGACCCTAGCAGCCCAGAGGTGAAGGGGGGAATCCCATAGATACTCTGACTTTGCATTTCAGGGGGCTGCTGGTCATCTCTTAGGGGGGTACAGTAGCAATTGTATCCAGAGAGGCAGAGAAGGGCCAGCAACCCCAGGCTTCCAGCCACTCTAGACGTTTAGTCAGTGAGTCTCCACTCATGAACACACTGTGCACTAGAATGAATTCATCTTGTCTCCTAAAACCAGCAACCCAGTCAGTGTTTTCTACTTCAGTCCTGTCCCCAGCATCCACCCATCATCTGAGCAGGAAATAGTGACTCTACCTTCTTTCCTGCCTACTACATGCAACCAAACTCTAGGATTGTATTTTGCATCCACCGAACATTTCCTGAACCTCTCTCTTCACTCCCCCTCCATCCCTTCCCAGTTGACGTCCTTGTCTTCACTTGCCTTTTAGTGTTTCTCTGTCTCTTTAGTTCTGTCCTCCTGCCCCCAATCTTCCCCCATACAGTGTCCAGAAGGATCAACCTCAGATGGAAATTTGACCACAGCAGACCTTTACTTAAACTCCCTAAATGCCTCTGGAGCCCTTACAGAAGTGTATCTCCTCAGAATGCCCCCGAAGACCAGCTAGAGTCCAGTCCCGCCTCCCTCCCCATCAGCAGCACCTGCCCAGAACACTCTGGCCGTATTCCTCACTGCTGGCTGCACCAGCTCTCCTGCACCTGCTCTTCTGTGTCTTTGCTTATGCAGCTGCTGCTTCTGGGATGATTCCCACTCCCCGTTGTCAGGTCAGTTGTCACTCGTGCCCTCCAACGGTGTGCTGGTCAAGTTCGACAACAGGATCTCCAGGTCAAAAAGCCCTGATCTGGAGCATTTGCTGATTTCTGTGGTATAAACACTGCCACGATGGCCAATTTCAAGAACCAACAAAGTCACTGAATGGGAATTAGGCAGGGATGTACACAAGTGGTGAGGCAGCTTCAGCACATGAAAGACTCTGAATCATTTTCCCCCAACCCCACCACCCGCCAGGAGGTCTGACCCCTGCCTCCCTCTGGGCTCTCCCAGCACCTGGGCATTCTCTTCTCCCTCTCCTGCACGTCCTCCCTTGGTCATTTCTCTTCATGTTCCTCTCTTGCCACTAGAGGGCGCAATCCAGAATGCGGAGACGGTGGTCCCTCAGCACATCCCTGCCTTCCGGGCAGTACACACCCAGTGATTGCTGGCTGTACCCATTCTCTGGACCCACCCCGGCTCTTGGCCACATGCTGTCAGGGACTTCCGAGAGGTTTCAGAGCAAGTGCACAAATGACAGGTTGCTGAAAGGAAGTGATTTGAATAGATGCTGGGTGAGGATTGAGGAAGAAAGCAGCAGGTTGCTTCAAGGGCCTAATTCAGTAAGTTGAAATTTAGAGGAAAAGTCTAAGTCTTCCACTCAGGGGACACTTAAGTGGCTCAGTCAGTTAAGTGTCTGTCTTCATCTCAGGTCACTGTCTCTGGGCCCTGAGACTAAGCCCCACATCAGGGGCTCTCTGCTCAGGGGGGGGTCTGCTTCTCCTTCTGCCCCCCACCGTGCTCCCACATGCTCTCTCCTTCCCTCTTTCTCTCTCTAATAAATAAACACAATCTTTTAAAAAAAAAAAGGAAAAGGAAAAGAAAAAGTCCACTCAGACTCCTAAGAGCCACTGCCTAAGCACTGAGTTGGGGGGATGGGCTTGGGCATAGCACAGGAGAAAAGACTTGGGAATCAGAGTGAGTCCTGGAATCACTGCCCAGCAGGCTGTTGGACCCTCTTAACAGAACTGTGATGTTTAGAGAAAAGAAGGGAGGACGGGTGGGAAGGAAAAAGCAAGCAGGCAGCTAACTTCCTCCAGGGCCTTCAGCATAATTGGATCTTGGGGATGACCTCCCAGAAGGATACAAAGTTTCTAAACTGAGTACCACTCACTTTCCAAACTTTAAATGACTTCAGGGACTAAAATGGTCCCGAAAAACACACTAGAATTTAAATTATCTTCTAAAGATGATGGCCAGTCCTTTGGAGATTGTGCCTTGAGCACAGGAGGCAGGTGGAGGGGAGAGGACGAGCTGGACCCCTCACCATCCTTGTCACATGTTCTGAGCCCTCAACCTGGCGCTTCAGACCCAGTGTTGCTATTTCTGATCTGTGGCCTCTTCCCAACCCTCAGGAAACAAAAGGATCACTTCTGTTCTCCATGTTTCTGATCCGGGTAAGTGCAGGTTTCAATCATATCAGGATTTTCACTAGCAAGCTATATTTCTGTCATCAGGCTTGATTGTAATGGAGTAGAGGCGCAGGAAGGGGAGAAGCCCTGGCATCGGTATGTGTTACTCTCCCAGAGTCATATAGACCCAGCAAACTGCAAGATCATCTGGACTCATCGCACTTCATACAGAGGGGACAGGGCTCACCTAGGACCACACAACTCGTAGTCTTTTGCACACATGCACTTGTCCCTTCTTGATTAAAACCATGGAGGGGGTGGGAGGCTCTATTTTTTTGGTAGTTAAGAATCCAAAGTTCAGTAATAATAATGAGCTGTGTTTCTAGATCTGGTGATGATGGCATAAAGGGAATATTTTCTTCACATGATCCACATTCTTAGGAGAGGGTGGGGCAGCTCAGGCTGGGACCAATTTACTGCCCCAACACGTATGTCACAAGCAACAGGGTGTCCTGGGTACGGAAGCCAGCCCCAAGCTGGGTCCATTCTCCGGACTGCACAGACAAGTAGTCAATTCCTGAATGGTCTGTTTGCCTCAAAGAGATATATCAATTTTTTAAGATGCTGGGAGAAAAAGGGAGATTGACCCTTGTTTATCGTTATGCTGAAACCAAGAGATCTGTAGCTTTCTGGAGGCCTGGCATTTGGAAGAGGGATTAAAGTTGCAAAGGAGCAAATTTCAGCTCAGTCTAGGGTGAAGCTGCTTCAGAGTGAATGAGCCTCGTCAGGAAGTGCAGTGTCCCACGTCACTCCAGGACCCAAGTGCAGGCTGGAGGGCCAGGAGGAAGGCAGGAGGAGCTGTCTGCATAGGAAAGGGAGCACATTGCTAACTAAATCCTAAGGCCCATTGTCAGTAGCATTGACGTGATTCTTGTGGTTGCTGTTGCCACGGATTCAATCACTTGTTGGCATGGCCATTTGCCTGACAATTTTCCCCACTAGATTTTGAGCTCTTCAAGGTCATGGGCTATGCCTTTCATTGCTGGGCTCCCACCACTGGGAGTGATGCCTGACCCAGAGCAGATGCTCCATCAGTGTCTGTCAACCTGAACTGACTTATGATGGCACGTACTTGGTCACAGCTACAATGCTAAGAGTCGAGGTGTGTCTCTGAGCTCCCCAGACATAACCAAGGAAGCAGTTGGAGAGCTGAGGGCACTTGGTGAGCTGGATGGAAAGTTTATGAATCTTTTAGAGACAGAGCATGTAAATCTGAATGCCCAACACCCTCAGTGTGGCCTACAAAGTTTTGTTGTTTTGTTTGTTTTTTAATTGATCCAGAATAAACCCCAATTTGGGGAGCTCTTAGTCTGAGGAGACATTCAAGTTTTCTAGAAAGAAATGCTGACAGAGTGAGTCTCGGGGCTTTGTGAACAGTCTCAGGGAAAAGCCAGGGCCTCTGGTGCAAGGAGATGGAGAATGAAGAAAAGAAGGGAGATTCAGTCAGAATTCTCCGTGGTGTGGCCACAGTGTGCAGGAGGCCCCTTTACTGCTCCAAACGTACCAAAGGATCAACAGATGTTAAGACCTTGGCACCGTGGCCTGAGCTGATTCTCTCAACAGGTGACACCGGGGCAAGGGATCTATTGGCTCTCGTCTGTCCCAAGAAAAGTGATGCTTGATTTTCTGATGATTTTCATTTAGGCGGTCTTGTCTCCTGCATGCCTTACTCTTTTTTAAATGTGTGCCAGATGTTGTATTTGCAAAATTCTTTATGGAAGTGATTTGGAAGACTGGGGCGATGCTGCTTTCCTTCAGCATGGATTTACATTTGCTTCTGATTTTGGAAGCACCACCACCAAGAATGAATCTCAGGGCTTGAGAAGAGCTGAAGCTGAGCTACGGCACCTGTAAACAAAGTTTCCTTCAGTTTCTCTCCTGCTCTTGTGGTGCTGCCCTTTGCGATGCCCTACCAAAGGGAGGAAGTGTAGTTAGAGGCCCTTCATGGTGAGCCTCGTATCTCAAAACCTGTCTCCCACCCTCAGGATCCTGTTCATCGCGCTGCTTAGCCTCTCAGCAGCCACTCCCAGATTCTATAAATGCCTCAGTTAACTCACAGCCTCAAATGCTACATTTCTCTGAATTCCACGATTCCCAGAATCATGACCTTATGGTTCTTAAGGTCGTACAACCTCACCAATGCTTTATGCAGATGTTTTATGTCATGGTCTAGTTTTTGTTTTTAATTGTCATATGCAGGAGAGTTTGTCCCATTTAACTCTTCATTCTTACTGGAAGCAGAAGTTAAATATTATTCTCTACTGCATTTTTCCTAGAGTCCTATAAGATGACCAAATTATCAGAGTTATTCCCCACCGGCTCCGCAGGGTGGGTATCTTTCCCCTGCTGCCCAGGCACTTTTGGAGTCAGAGAGTGCTGAAACTGACTGCAGAGAGCTCCCACAGGTGACAGAGCAGATGCGTCATGGACAGGTCCAATCAGACCTCCCCTGGGGCGGGGTTCATCCTCCTGGGCCTCTCAGCCCACCCAAGGCTGGAGAAAATGTTCTTTGTGCTCATCCTCCTGATGTACCTGGTGATCTTACTGGGCAACGGGGTCCTCATCCTGGTGACCGTCCTTGACTCCCGCCTGCACACACCCATGTACTTCTTCCTGGGGAACCTCTCCTTTCTGGACATCTGCTACACGACCTCCTCAGTCCCCCTCATTCTCGACAGCTTTCTGACCCCCAGAAAAACCATTCCCTTCTCAGCCTGTGTCGTGCAGATGTTTCTCTCCTTTGCCATGGGAGCCACAGAGTGTGTGCTTCTGGGCATGATGGCATTTGATCGCTATGTGGCCATCTGTAACCCCCTCAGGTACCCCGTGGTCATGAGCAAGGCTGCCTATGTCCCCATGGCTGTCAGCTCCTGGGCAGCTGGTATCACCAACTCTGTAGTTCAGACATCCCAGGCTATGAGACTGCCTTTCTGTGGGGACAATGTCATCAATCACTTCACTTGCGAGATCCTGGCTGTCCTGAAGTTAGCTTGTGCTGACATCTCCATCAATGTGATCAGCATGGTCGTGGCTAATGTGCTTTTTCTGGGGGTCCCAGTTATGTTCATTTTTGTCTCCTATGTGTTCATCATTGTTACCATCCTGAGGATCCCCTCAGCTGAGGGGAGGAAGAAGGCCTTCTCTACCTGCTCTGCCCACCTCACTGTGGTGGTTGTCTTCTATGGGACCATCCTCTTCATGTACGGGAAGCCCAAATCCAAGGACCCCTTGGGGGCAGACAAGCAGGACCTTTCAGACAAGCTTACCTCCCTCTTCTATGGGGTGGTGACCCCCATGCTCAACCCCATCATCTACAGCCTCAGGAACAAGGATGTAAAGACTGCTGTGAGGAATCTGGTGCGTCAATAATACCTAACTGAGTGACTCTCGTGATTTCCAAGATACCAGAATGCAAGACCTCCAAACTCCTTATTGTTTTCATGGGGAAATGGTAACCCAAAGTAGAGAAGGGAGCTTCCTAAGGTCCCTGCTGTAGACCCTGTGACTAAGACTAAAAAGTAAACTGGTTCTCTATCTATTCACCTACTCATTGTTCCAAGTTAATGGAGCTTTTGTCTATGACCCTAGAAGGGAGGAGCCTTCACATTTCTAGAAATGTTGGCTAGTTGTTGGCTTTGTGCACAACCACAGTGACATCGTATCTTAGCTATTTTATGCTAGTGAAGTCTTAGATTCTCTGCCACCAGAAGTTGGTGTGTGTCCGTGAAGCCTTATCTGTGTGTGCAAAATTAAGAAACAACCACAGAATCTGGTTTTAGTAGAACTGGGCTCTTGGAATGAGGCCCTGTGTAGAATTGCTAATCACTATACAAGCTTTGGTATTATCCTAGAGGACTGTGTTCAGTAAGAATAACATAAAAGGTATCATCTATATCATCATAGCATATTGGCTGATAGCACCATGGCAAGAATTCACCTTATGTCTTAGCACCAGGAAAAGAGGGCTCTTACCTTGAGTGTGTAGCCGTCTGAGGAAGCTCAGAGAGATGTTTGGCCTCTCCTCCCCATGTCCCAGCTCCAATCATGCACTGATACAGTACTGCATAGCTGGGAGACAGCAGCTGTCCAACTCTTTTCCCCACACAAATTACATGTGTGTTTGTATTATAGCAACAAACACTCCCATGCAGGTGCCCTGACAATAAGGAAATCCAAAACATGTTTTGGGGAAAGCAAAGGGTTACAATAATCCTCAGTTGCACAGCTATCATCAGCCATTAGTAAGAGTTGGTTATGGCACGGGTGTGATGTGTGATGGGCTGGGGGGCTGTAGGTTTGGACTTTTGGGTAGCAGCCATAACAGCTTGGAGGATGGTCATACTGGGTGAGAGACCTTCGACTGCACAGAAGAGAGAATTCTACTCAGCCTGGTTTCAGAATAATGTGGATTTTTCTAAAAGTAGGGTCAACCTCAGGCAAAGTTAATCAGGCTCTAGTTCCTTTGCTCTGAGATTCTCTTGACTCCTCACTCTTCTAAGTGTCAGATTTGTCAGGCTGACTTGTCTCATCGTCACAAGATGGCTGCCATTGCTCTGGACCCACAACTTCCCCATTCACTTACGGAATAGGAACCACTGGTTCCTACAACCAGAGAACAAATATCCTGAGGTTTGCTCTGACTGTACCCATCAGTGCAAACTGCAAACAAATCACAGTGGCAGGTGAGATCAGATTATGCAGATTGACTTAAACTAGCGGGACCCTACTAAAACAGAAGGTGGGGTCAGTCTAACCTAAGTCTACAGCTGCTATATCCAGAAGAACATCTGGTTTTATGAGTAAGAAAGTGATAGAAGGTCAATGGACCCTGGAAGAACAGCAAACAAATGTCCACCATTTTCTGGGCGCCACGTGAGGCTTCCTGACTCTGGAAAATCCCTAGGAAGGGAGAGGGCTGCTTCTACTCCTTCTTCTTCTTCTTCTTCTTCTTCTTCTTCTTTTTCTTCTCCTTCTCCTTCTCCTTCTCCTTCTTCTTCTTCTTAATCTTGAAGAGTGAAAGAGTGCGTGAACTGGGGGAGGAGTAGAGGGAAAGAGAGAGGGGAAGCATACTCCCTGCTGAGCTCAGAGCCGAAGGAGAGGTTGGATCTCATGACTCCTGAGATCTCCTCCTGAGCTGAAACCAAGAGTTGGATGCTTCACCGACTAAGCCACCCACGTGCCCCCAGAATGTCCCTCATTGGATATGGAGGCAGCATATTCCCAGCCTGGTCAAATGGTGACTCAATGCCAGATTTAATCTGATTAAAGAAAACAAATACAAGAATATTCCTTGTACATCTGAGTTGTCCTAGATTCAAAACTGTTCCCGGTGTGCTTGTATCATGTCTCAACCCTGCACTGAGAAGTCCTCTTGACGGTTTGCCTTCCAAGGTGAATCTTACTCCTCCTTGGCTTTTTAATTTTATATTTTTTTCTACTTTTAGTTTTCCTTTGTCCCATTTGCTCACCTGTCTATTTTTAATTTTTTGTCCTTGGATGTAGTTTTGGTTTATCTCAGCTCTTTGTGGGATGATGCCAGGCACATGTTATAAGACCAACCAGTGAACAAAGCCACAAGTAAGCAAGCAAATGAATAAACAAATAAAACCCAAGGGAACTAATGACAAAACACAGCAGTGGGGGAGGTAGTTGTGGGGCTGTTGGAGACACAGCTCACAGCTCCTTCTCTGGGCCTTGCTGTCTCTCTTCCCTGCTATACCTTAGTTTGGGATTGGATGCCCTTGAGGTCCTTTCAAGGCTGACCTTCCAAGGTGATGACTCTAACCCCAGGCCATAGGCATGAGACTAGGGATGGTGAAAGGAGACTGTAAAAGTCAGCTTCCAGTATCATGGTCCCTAGGGCATCCTTGTCCTGTGCCGCTCCCTCACCTCCCATGCTTGTATCATGTCTCCCAGTCCCCTGGATTTATTGTGTGTGTTACATGACACAAGAGATGGTGATTATATTTCCACATATGTACTTAGATTTACCTGAACACAAGACTCCATGAACAGATCCCAGGTCCTTTGTCATGGACACTCCCGACAAGACTAGGACTTCTTGTGGTCTTTCCAGCAGGAGAGAAAAAAGAATACACCAATCCCTACTGAACTTCTCTTTGGGCTTGAGGACAGTTGAAAAGAGGTCAGTTAGAACCTCCCTCCTTGGAAATCTGTAAACTGAGGCTCTTACTCTTGTTGAATTGACCACAATCTGACCCTCCTCACCACCAGGGGTGAGCCGGGCTACAGGCAAATAAAGGAAAGTGGGTTACCCCGGAGAAGGCAGGTGAGGGGACACAGGACAATCTGGGGCTCTCTGCTGCTGTCTCTGCATTTTCCTTTGTGTCATGATCTCTTCATCTGTCTTTCTGTGTTACCAGTGAGCTTAGAGCAAGTCTTACCAACAGTGAATAAGGGGAGGGGGAGGGAGATGAGCTTTATTACAGCCCTTTGCTCCCCTGCCCCGTTTAAAAATTTTCCTTAGACTCTGGGAACACCAATATTTGGGCTCCATCAGCCTCGGCCTTACTTCTGCTCACAAATTTTAGGTGATTTCCCTAACCAACCCAAATGAATTCTCAGGGGAAAAAAAATAAAGAAATTTACTTAAGCCTACGCATTTAAGTCTTTGTTCTTCTAACTAAAAGAGCAAAACTAAACAGATTTAGATGAAAGTTCACTGAAGAGTCAGTGGCTTGCAGCTGGCACTGGCCACAGACTCAGGAACCATTAGGACTCCCAGGAGATCCTTTGAGGACCATGGCTGGTTCTATTTGCTCCCAATTAAGACTGATGCTTTGTTCCCCTGGGGGTTAAGTCCGGGAACCTGAGTATTGTAGAAAGTCCATTAGTATTCCAAATTGAATTATTACAACAGCTGCTTCTAGCACTCCTCAAGAAAACAAGAGAGCAGTTCAAAGAGCAGCTGGGTAGAGAGAATGGGAAGTGGGCATGCAGGTTGCTCTGTCAGCACAGACTGGAGCTGAGCCATTCTGCCATGTCCCTTCAGAGGTACTGTGAGTCCAGGGCCAGGGAGCCAGAGACCTGCCTTCTGATTCTGCTTCCAATGCTGTTTACCACTGTAGATTCTTTCCCTCTCTGAGTCTCCATTTCTTTGTCTGTGAAATGTGAGTGTAGCCCCCTTCTTCCATCCCTCTCAATAAATAATGCATGGGAAAACACCTAGGGAGAACCCAGCGGGAAGGAATTCATGGCTCACACCCCACAACCTGTCACTCTTTGATTAGGGGTCCCCTCTGGATTCTCCCCTCCACAGTTCATGAGCTATGGCTCCAAATTGCTAAAGCCACTTGGGGCATGATTTGAAGGAGCCTTGGATGGCCTGTTTGTGGCTCTGGTTACCTCTGCCTGCCGCACACCCGCCATCTGGTGGCCACTTCTGCAAGCCTCGACGATCAGGGCTTCTCAAATCTCAATGCGCTCAAGAGTTCCCTGGGGATGTTGTGAAAATGCAGATTTGGATTCAGTGAGTCAGAGGTGGGCCCTGGGGCCCTATGTCTCTGACAAGTTCCTAGGAAATGCCTATGCTGCTGCTCTGCGGGCCACACTTCCAGCAGCAAGCCCTAGAAGACTGGGGACTGAGGGATGGAAGAAAGAGGCAGGAAAGCAACTCCCGTGTGGAAGGCTCCTGCCACGTGCCAGGTCAGTTGATGTCAGCCATCTGCTCTGGTCTCTCCAGTTTCCAGGGCAACGGTTTGCCCTGTGACCTCACTTCTTTATGGACCTAAGGATTGTTGATTACTTTATTAAGGATTGTTGATTTAAAAAAAAAAAAAAAAAGGATTGTTGATTAATCAGTTTGTTCAGCTTCTTACTTGTTAGTGGATTGACTACCAAGCTTCTTACACTTTAGACCAGAAACTAGCCATTCCCATCTCAAATAGCTCCAGAGAGCAGTCAAGTGCAAATGTAAAATGTGGTGAGGGACACCCGGGAGGCTCCGTCAGTTAAGCCTCTGCCTTCGGTTCAGGTCATGATCCCAGGGTCCTGGGATCGAGGCCCAAGTTGGGCTTCCCTGCTCAGCAGGGAGTCTGCTTCTCTCTCTGCTTCTCCTCCCTGCTCATGCTCTCTCTCTCTCTCTCAAATAAATAAGAAATCTTTTTTAAAAATAAAAGAAAATGTGGTCAGGTACAGAGTAAGAGTCATAAATATATCAGAGAAGGAGATACATACCAAATTTTATAGAAAACACAATTATTATATTTCTGAAAATATAGTAGTATGAGTTCAGAAAAGTTAAGGAGATGGAAATAACTTCTCAAAAATCAATTGTATTCCTACATACCATCAGTATACAAAAGGGAAAAAAAGCAGGAACAATACTCTATTTACAGTGGCAACAAGTATCCAATAATTGGAAACAAACATCATTCGAGGCATGACAGAATTAAGGGGAAAAAAAATTGTGGAAGTGTTTTGGGAGTACAAGAGACGGCAGAGTGATTGACCAGGAATCACTCTTGGGAGAAGCCAGGGAGAAGAACGATAAAAATGACATTAATTTCTAGGCTGGAAGCTCTCAAATTGTATCAAACAGAAGACGTTCTGTGATATGGGCTCTACCTCCAAATATTTCCATTTCCCTTTGTCAGAGGTAAGGCCAATAAGAAAGCTGGGCTCAGGGCTCAGAAACATAGTTATTTAGTGTTTTTAAATCCCTCCAAGACTCCACTGAGCTACATAAATTGCTAGTGAAGAACAATTGAACAATACAAAGATCTCTTCAAGGGAACAATGTTAGATTCTTCCTACAAGATTTGAACTTACTACAAGGTAGCAATTGCTGAACTACATCATTGCTCTTTTTTTTTTTTTTAAGATTTTATTTATTCATTTGACACACAGAGAAAGATCACAAGTAGGCAGAGAGGCAGCCAGAGAGAGGGGGGTAAGCAGGCTCCCTGCTGAGCAGAAAGCCGGATGCTAAGCTCCATCCCAAGACCCTGGGATCATGACCTGACCCGAAGGCAGAGGCTTTAACCCACTGAGCCACCCAGGTGCCCACATCATTGCTTCTTAAAGTTTTGAAACATCAGCAGCATCAGAGGTACTGGAAAACTATAAGAGTTAAATATGTATATGTCAGGTCAAAATTCATAGTGTGAAGGAAAAAAATAACTTTTTGATAGTGGCCAGCAACAGCTTTCAACTGAATGAAGGTTTCCCTCTGATCCACCCGAAACACCGAACGTTGCCGCACTCTTCTGATGGATTGGAATTAAACATAAAATACCATCGTGATGACAAAAAGCCAAAAAAGAACAGAATAACATATTTGTCCCAGCTGTAGAAGGAGATGTGATTCATTATTTTGAAAGAGAGAAGGTATCGGCACTAAAATAGACAAGTTCAAACACACATTGGACAATAAAGTCTGCCTAATAAAGTTTGATCAAACAAGTACCAAACCACTCCCAAATGGAAGTTTGTCAGACTCCACAAGTACTTCTTTAAATATACATATACCCCCAAATAACTTTTAATAGGTAGTGAAACAATGGACATGCGCAAACTTGCAATGTTTTGATTTTTTTTTTTACACACCAGGGGCCACTGTCACATTAGCATGTGTGCCATTGAGTTGAATTCCTTTTGCAGAGACCTCAGAACAAATCTCTTCCTGCTGTCTCTGTGCATTTATTTTATCTTCTTTAAATGTGTCCTTGATTAGAATAAGTGTAGTTCTGCCATGATCTTTTCTTTAATCTAGGCTGATGCACATCCGCTCACGTATATATAATTGTACCAGGGAGTACCATACGCCCTGTTCCCAATTAAGCGTCGGGCAGGGCTCAGAATCATCTGCTCAGCGCATGTTCTCATCATGGTGTCCTAGCTGATTGCACAATAACACAAGAACATGTAACTGGTCACTCTGTAATAATGTCGCATTATAAACAGTGATGGGATTAACCATAAATTTGGGGTGCTACTTCTCTAAACTACATTTACGATAAGGAATTGAGTGGTTATCCAACCTTACTAGTAAACCAGTTTTTTTCTGATTTTTAATGTCAAACTAGCACTTTTTAAATTAATAAACTTTGTCTTTTAGAGCAGTTTCAGGTTCACAGGGAAACACGGCAAAAGCCTCTGTGCTCTTCTTCATCCCTCGCTCCCCACCAACCCCTAGGAAAGTCTCATCTCTTTACTTTTTCAGAATGTCATAGAGTTGGAATTATAGAGTAAATAACCTTTTCGGGTTGGATTCTTTCACTTAGTAACATGCTTTTAAACTTCCTCATGTCTTTTGATAGCTTGATAGCTCATTTCTTTATTTTTTTTTTAAGATTTTATTTATTTGTTTGACAGAGAGAGAGAAAGGGAGAGAGCACAAGCAGGGGGAGAAGCAGAGGGAGAGGGAGAAGCAGGCTCCCCACCGAGCAGGGAGCCCGACAACGAGGGACTCAATCCCATGATCCCAGGATCATGACCTGAGCCAAAAGCAGAGGCTTAACCATCTGAGCCACCCAGGTGCCCCAAAGCTCATTTCTTTATAATGCTGAACAATATTCCACAGTCTGGATGGAGCATGGTTTATTTGCCCACTTATCTACTGAAGGGCATCTTCATTGTTTCCAAATTTTGGCAATTATGAATAAAGCTGCTGTAAACATCCATGTGTAGATTTTGGTGTAGACATAAATGCTCACAAATCAATACTGAAACAAAAATTTCTCAGCACTTCTTCTTCCAGGTACCATCTTAATTTAAATAAAAAGTAGTTTGAGATTGCAAGGTGATCTATTTCAAAAACAGTGACCCTTTGCAAACTACTCATCTGTATAAATGAGAATTTTCTCTGTAGCAGGCAACCAAAACAAAATACCAAAATAAATTGGAGGCTGAAACTGATGCAAAGGCAATTAACATCCATAATTCCAGATTTCAAGTTTTTGTGTTCATCAAAATCTTATCTTTGAATTCTCATTCACTATCATTGAACCAAGTAACTGTTATAAATTTAAACTTATAAAAGAAATAGTAAACAACAATAAAAGACAGCTTTTCCCCTCCTTTTTTACATAGCAGGACTCTACAAGATTTTGTTGGAAAAAAGTTGCCACTGCTAAAAAAATAAAAATAATATTTTTTAAGTTTGAAAATTACTGAAATACACAGGCAAAGAGAGTAGAGAATGGGACCAATTTCATTCTCACAGTCCCATGGCTTTTTTTTTTTTTTTTAATTCTAGTTAATGAGCATACAGCACAATATAGGTTTCAAGTATAGAATTTAGGGATTCAGGTAGAATTTAGTGATTTACCACTTACATGTAACACCCAGTGCTCATGGTAACAAGTGCCCTTCTTAATACCCATTACCTACCTAGCCCATCCCCCACCCACCTCCCTCCATCAACCCTCAGTTTGTTCTCTATTGTTAAGAGTCTCTTATGGTTTGTTCCCCTCTCTTCTTTTTTTCTTTTTCCCCTTCCCCTATGTTCATCTGTTTTCTTAAAATCCACACGTGAATGAAATCACATGGTATTTGTCTTTCTCTGACTGACTTGTTCATTTAGCATGATAAATTCTAGCTCTGTCCATGTCATTGAAAATGGCAAGATTTCTTTGTTTTTTTGTTTTTGATGGCTGAGTAATATTCATTTATCCATTCTTCAGTCGATGGACATTTGGGCTCTCTCCACCGTTTGGCAGTCTTGTGTCTTTAGAGGACTCACCAGAGGTTGGCAGGCATCACAGATTAAGGGTCACAGTGCCAAATTGTATGTGTCGGTATTGGCTGCCTTGGGGCAGGGTTTCTCTTCCTCTTGTGAGATCTCAACCCAGGGGCCAATGGGGAGGTCAGATACACGCACAGATTCTGCTTTAGGGCACAGGAATCGCTTTTGTTCTACAAAGATATAACCTCAGTTATTAAATCAGCAGTGAACATGATAATAGGTAGAAAATGTTTTCTCTGGCTGGACCGATGCTTCTAAGCAACAACTTCTGGAAGGGCTGATGGACAGCTAGTTGTCTCTGCAAGTCCCTCTCCTGTTAAGTGACTAAAACCTAATTTCATTCAATTCAGTGGGATCTCAGCTTTGTCGAAGCCTCTCCTCAAACCCCCTCCCTAGCTTTCAGAGGCCTATGGAGAACCAAACCCACCAGCTGGGACTGGGAAAGAGGGCAGGATATCTGGTCCTCTATAGTCATCATCAGTTTCTATTGACACCTGCACTGTCGTGTGGTATTGGGTAGAGATCAGGCAAACAGCCATGGCCTCTACAGGCTCTCCAAGCTAACGCCGGCTTGCCCCTCTCCAAGGGCACAGCAAATATTCAGCCACTCTTCGATGGCGCTCCAAGTAGAGACCAGGAAATAAGGCGTATTTAGAGCCATTTCTCTTCTACACTCACATGGAGTGCAGGGGAATTTTAGGACAACTGTCACTTTCCCGAGCTCCAGCAGGACAGGACTGTGTCTCTCAGAGTATTCTTCCAAGTCTGTTGTTCATATAAATGTTTTATGCCCTCAGCCTTTGGGGCTAGATTCTGATATTTCAAAAGCTTTTACTCTGATGACTGCTGCCTCTGCCTTGAATTTCAAAGGTTTGTTTTTAAAACCAAAAAGTTAGGAATTATTGTTTTTGTCTACTGTTCTCCTCTAGGAATCATCTCTGAAGAAATGAATGCCTTACCTTAATGTTTTAGTTCTAATGAAGGGAATATTGAAAATAAGAAATATATTCATATTTTAAAAATTGGCCCATTGTACATACATGAAGCCAGCTATCATCATCTTTTTTTTTTTTTTAAGATTTTATTTATTTGTTAGAGAGAGAGAGAGAGCACAAGCAGGCAGAGCAGCAGGCAGAGGGAGAAGCAGGTTCCCTGCTAAGCAAGGAGCCTGATGCAAGGCTCCATCCCAGGATTCTGGGATCATGACCTGAGCCGGAGGCAGACACTTACCCAAGTGAGCCACCCAGGTCCCCCTAGTCTTTTTCTTTTTTTAAGATTTATTTATTTATTTTGGGGTGGAGGGACAGAGCGAGAGTGAGAATCTCAAGCAGACTCCTTACAGAGCGCAAAGCCCGATAAGGGGCTGGATCTCAAGACCCTGAGATCACAACCTGAACTGAAACCAAGAGTCAAATGCCCAACTGACTAAGCCACCCAAGTGCCCTCACAAATCATAAAGTCTTAAAGAACCAAAATGGACCTCTTCCTTTTCAAGATAAAGCGATTCATGATCATAAAATGTGTTTAGGCTAAACAAATCCAGAAACATTATTTTCCTTAAAGATTAACTTCAGAAATTTATTATGCATAAATTCCTGAAAACAAAATATGATCCTAGCTAATTAAAATCAACAAAACCTGCCATGTTCTGCATGGACTTGATACCAGAACCCCAGGATCATGACTTGAGCCAAAGGCAGACGCTTAACCAACAAGCCACCAGGTGCCCTATTGGTAACATTTTAAAAGTGCCATAATGATCCCTAAGTGTTAACCTTTCCTTAGAATAAAAGACAATTACAATAGCACTGTGGAAAAGAAGTATGTAAGTCCCAAAGTGAATCCAACCACATGTGTAATTTTAAGTTTTGTAACAGCCACGCTAAAAAGAGTAAAAAGAATAGTGGTGGGGATGTCTGAGTTGGTTGGGTGGCTGCCTTCAGCTCAGGTCATGATCCCAGGGTTCTGGGATTGAGTCCCATATCAGGCTCCTTGATTGGCAGGGAACCTGCTTCTCCCTCTGCCTGCTCTGCCTGCCACTCTCCCTCCCTGTGTGTGCTCGCTCTCTCTCTCTGACAAATAAATAAATAAAATCTTAAAAAATAATAATAACAATAATAGTGGTAGATATGTGTCTTCATACATTTGTCAAAACCCATAGGATGTATAACACCAAGAATCAACCTTCATGTAAACTCTGGACTTGGGGTGACAGTAATGAATCAGTACATGTTCATTGATTGTAATAAATGTGCTGCTCAGAGCAGGATGTTGACGGTGGGAGAGCCAGTGCCTATGTTGGCGTCAGGGCTATATGAGAAGTCTCTTAGTTTCTGTTCAATTTTGCTGTGAACTGAAAACTGCTTTAAAAAAAAAAAAAAGTCTGTATAAAACAAAAACAAAACAACCCAAAACTCAAAATAAATTTAAAAAGACAGGTGGAATTAATTTCAATAATATTTTACATTCTTATTTTCATACCAAGTCTTTAAAATCTGGTGTCAGCACATTTCAGTTTGGACTTGTTATCTCTCCAGTACTCAAGAGCCACATGCAGCGAGTGGCTACCATGATAGACGGTACAACTCAAGATTTTTGACTCTCCTTTCCTGGGATAGAACTGGGAAGTAAGGTGGGAAGTAAATTCAGCCAGTCAGTTCTGTGACCCATGTTGAAGGTTGTTCATAGATCTCATATAGTTCTGGAGTGTTTAACATCATTCATGGTCTGTCAGGCACTGTATTAGACATTTTAAATATAATATCTTCCTTCCTGTTCTTAAGAAGTCCAAGATAGGGGCGCTTGGGTGGCTCAGTGGGTTAAAGCCTCTGCCTTCGGCTCAGGTCATGATCCCAGGGTCCTGGGATCGAGCCCCACATCGGGCTCTCTGCTCAGCAGGGAGCCTGCTTCCTCCTCTCTCTCTCTCTCTCTCTCTCTCTCTCTCTGCCTGCCTCTCTGCCTACTTGTGATCTCTGTCTGTCAAATAAATAAATAAAATCTTTAAAAAAAAAAAAAAAAGAAGTCCAAGATAAACGTAAAGGGAAAAACCGAGACCCAGAGAAGTTAAATGATTTTGCCCACGGTCAGACAGCTAGTTAACAAAATGAGCTACTAATGTGATTAACAGCTAGGGAGTGCAATTGGACTTAGGTGTATCTTAAGCCTATGCTCTTTACACTACATTACATTGCTGCTTTCTATTTCATGGGAAACCTAACTGCTTCTGGTGGTCTGATCAGAGGGAAAAGGATATAAGATACTGGGTTCATCAAAACACGGTAAGGTAATCCCACAATGGATGTGCTGTTTGTTCAAGCATACTGCCCGAGGGTCAGATCACTTGCCTCAGTGGACAGTCATCAGTAGACTTTCTATATCCTATGCGCTTCATAGGGTGCCCCCCACCCCCACCCAGAAAGGTTAATGAGCCATATAGTTGGCCAGAAAGTGTTTGGATAAGGGCCACAATTGTCCCTGTTTCTTGACTTCCCCCATGATATAGTGGCTGGTCAGGCATCTTTTGGTGTGAGAGGATCTCAGGCAGCTTCCATTTGATGGCTCATCATCACCACTCAGATTTCAGCCATTCTTCTAACATATCCATCTCCAATATAAATCTTGGTAGCAGAGAAATTGTCTCTACTATCAGGTGCCCTCAACCTTATTACTATATCGATTTACTTGTCCAGAGCAACTTTACTGCCATATCTCATAAGAATTACCTGGAAATAAAGTCATTTTTTATTCTATAGCTAAGAGCTCTCAAGTATTCAGGCATTCTCTTCGTGCCTGAGACTCCAGGGATCACCTCTGTGAGTCCACAGAGGTGCAGCCAACCACTCCTGTTATTAGGGACTTGGGATCTTTGAATCGCAACTGAGTCGTCCTTTATGCTCTTCCTCCTTCTTCAGCTCCTTCTGAGTCACTGATTTTTGTTGGGGCGGGTGGATAGTCTTTCCTCTTGGAACTCTTATGGGTTGAACTGTATGTCCCTGCCTCCCCAAATTTCATAAATTGAAGTCCTAATGCCCAGTACCTCAGAATGTGACCATATTTAGAAATAGAAATTATTGTAGATGTTATTTGTTAATATGCAGTCGTACTGGAGTAGGATGGGCCTCTAAGTCAATATGACTAGTGTTCTTATAAAAAGGATAAATTTGGACACACACACACACACACACACACACGCACACACGGAGAATTCCATGTGAAAATGAAGGCAGAGATCAAGTTGATGTGTCTACTAGCCCAGAAGTGCCAAAGACTGCCAATAACACAGCAGAGGCTAGGAAAGAGGTATGAGTCAGATTCTCACAAAAGGAACCAACCCTGCTAACACTTTGATCTCAGACTTCTAGCTTCAAGAACTCTGAGACAATAAATTTCTGTTGCTTAAGCCACCCAGTTTTTAGTACTTTGTTATGTCAGCCTAGGTACCTAATACAGGGACCCAGTGGTTGAATGGCCTATCTGCATGGTTTATAATGATCGGTCTACATATTGAATTATCTTGGAAGTGGTAGCTATTACCTGCATGACCCCATTTTTCCATATGGAAACCTCCTTACAGACCTCTCTTATGACATTTTCTAAGGTGCACAGAGCTAAAGAGATCTGTTTTGCTTGGGACTAAGGAAGTGTCTGAGACATGAGACTTTCAGTTTTAAAATCAGGACAGTCCCAAGCAAAGCAAGATGTGTTGGTCACCTTATACACAGCCCACTTCCTGCCCAGGTCCTTCCAGGGCACAGCTGAACCCAGAGCAACCATCTTAGTCTCCTCAGCTGAAGGGGTTACCACAGGAATTGGGGAATTCTGTGCAGAGGAGTTACATATTGTGGCAGAGGGGTGGAAGCTCTTCAGCGGTCCGGAACTAAAGGTAAGAGGCTCTGAAAGAATGGTGGCAGAGGTGCAGGGAGGGTGTGGAGATGAAGCTGGAAAATGTAATTGGGTCCAATGGCTAAGAACTTCTGACCCCACATTAATAATTGTACATCACTGTGTCCTATAAGAAAACAGGTGGCCTCTCAGACTTTGAAGCAAGAGAGTTGTCATCAGAGAAGATGTTTCAGAAGTTATCTTAATTTATATTTTCCCTTTGTAAACTTAAAATAGAGAAAAGAGATATAAAGGGACCTAAAACACATATAAATTACAATATATGGACTTTGTTTGGAACTTGAAAAACGTAAAAGGAAATTGTGAAATAATGTGGGAAATGTAAACACTGGAATTTTAATAATAGTAAGGAATTTTAAATATAACCACTGTAGCTGTGGTTATATTTTTTTTAAAGGAGGGGAGAGGGGGGCCCCCCTGGGGACTCAGTGGTTAAGTGTCTGCCTTCTGCTCAGGTCATGATCTCAGGGTCCTGAGAGCACCCGCTCTTCAGGGAGTCTGCTTATCCCTTTGCCCCCTCCCCTTCGTCACCCCCACCCCCCACCGCTCCCTCTCTCTCAAATAAAATCTTAAAATAAAATAAAATAAAATAAAATAAAAGGAGTTAATTTGGGAACGGAGAGAGGGAGAGAGGCACTTTAAAAGCCAGTGGGCCCTCTCAAACATTCCCCACAGTAGCTGTGGTGGTAAGGGGTGGAGGGGGACCTACCCCCAAATTACTTCTTAAACAAAATCTAAATCTGACATTCAAGGCTCTCCATATCTAGATACACAACCATTCCAACACCCAGCAGGAATAACACCCTAACAGGAATAAGTACTTAACAGTCCATCAAAGACACATAGAGGCTACATGTGTCAAAGAGCTTTGGTGGTGAAACTGTCCCTCGGTCCCATTAGGAGAGGGACACTTCAGCAGTGCCCCTCAGATTTTAGGGGAGGTCGAGTTGACCCGGGTGGATTCTTTGCCTGGGAGGCAGCATCTGGTGAGAAAGGATATTAAGAGGCTCACTGAGGGTAAAGAGAAGTGAAAGAAAGAGGTTTCTTTGGTTTAGCCTTGGACTATGCCCTAGCTCTCAGGCGAACTTAGAGTGTGATCCTGGCAGGTCAGTGTCCTCTGTGAGCCTCAGTGACCCCAAATGCAAAGCTCAAGAGGTGGTAGAGGTGTTGTAAGGATCCTTCCTGCTCTGACATCTTCTGACCCGGCACTTGGGGAAAGCTGTCTGCTGGACGCCTCAGCGAAAGGCGACGCACAGCTGGGCCTTAACAAAGAGACGGGGTCTCGGGAATGTTCCCGCCCCCAGCAGGTTTTGGAAACTCCCAGAGGCTGAGGGGCGGGGCTTGAGAGCGCCGCAGCCAATCAGTAAAGGTCCAGGCCGCCGGGGCGGGGTTTCCGCGAGCTGCCGCGGCTGCCAGGCTGGGTCCGAGCATCCCGTGGCTCGAGACCCCCGGCCCGGACATGGCGGCGGTCCCGGCTTCCCGGCGACGTACGCTGCTGCTTCTTCTGGCCGTGGCGGGGGTCGCGGAGGTGGCAGGAGGCCTGGCCCCGGGCAGTGCGGGTGAGTAACTGCTGGAGCAGCGGTTCGGGGCGGTCCAGGGCGGCCGCCTCATCGCTCCAAGATGGCGCGAGGCAGGGGGCGGGGGTGCGCACGACCCCCCAGACCTGGCCCAAGTCCGGTGACCCAAGGTCGGGAGGTCCCGGGAGGCGGGAGGGGGCCCTGAGACGCGACGAGCGAGGAGACCTCTCCACCCTCGCTCTCTCTGCTCCGAACATCTGCTGCACGGGGAACGGTGACCCGGGTTCGAGGCCTTGCCCTGTCACCCACAGGACAGGGGCCCCCGTATCGACCCTCCCCCCCACAGCGGATTCTGGTCTCTGCCAGAAGTGGTGAAATGCCTTTGCCCAGGACGGTCGCGAGGGTTGGATGGGATTTCCGAGGTGCAGCCGCCTTACCGCAGCCTTGGCCAGTTACTGTAACTTGACCCACGGTTCAGAAAGGCATACCTCAGGCAGCGAGCAGTGATGGGCCCCACAGCCTACCAGGTTCAAGTGTCTGAGAATGGGCCCGAGCCTGCTGAATCTAATTCTCCTGCGGTCCGCAGCGGGTGCACGGTGTTTCCAACGTAGCGCTGGGCTCTGGCGGGAGATTAAAATCAGTAAACCCTGCTTTCTGGGGGCTGTTGAGCTTAAGGAGAGTTGTGTTCTTGCTCTTGAGGAATTAAACCAAGAATGGGTAAGAAATTGTTCAGTGTATCCCACTTTCTGGGCTTTAGGAGTTGATGCCAACTCTTGTTCCTCCCCCCCAGTCTGTAGGAGGTGGGGTACAGCAGGACACAAGCCACTGGGATTCAAGGAATAAGTGTCCAGAGGAGATGGAAGACTGTGCGGAGGGAGGGAGAGAGATGACATCCAAGAGGGTGGGGGGGGGAATTGATCCCCCAGTTGCATAAACATTGTAAGATGCCTGGGATTTATACAAGCGAAGTGGTGAATGAAGTCCATTGCCTACAGGGAGAGACACCTAGAACAAGCAAAATCAAACCCAACAAGATTTTAAGATAGCTTACAGTGTTAAAGGTTTTGTTTGTTTGTTAAGACAATAAAGTATTTAAAGAAGAGAGAGAATTGTGTTGGGAACCTAGGATTAGATCATTGTAATTGAGTTCTAAAATTTGGCTGTCAGACATCAAAGGAGAGAAAGAATGAGAATATGCTGTGTATTCTTGGCTAAATCAGCTGACCTTTCTGGGCCCCATTTTTCTCATTAAGCTGATCTAAAGCACTTCCAAAGTTATGGCCCATGGAATACTAGTTGTCCATTCTCATCCCACAACCCCTTGATTCTGTGGAGTAATTAAGAATATTTGAGCAAGTTACTTAGCCTTAGTCTTTTTGTGCATTAATATCCACATTTATTTTATATAGTACCTTATGGATTTTATTGTGAGAATTAATTGAAGTAATACTTGTATAGAATTTAGAATAGTGTATAATGAGCATTGAAATGTAACTATTAAATAAGTTTGGGAAACACTGCACATTGTACCCTTCTCTTATAAATTCACAAAACATGTTAGATTCACAATAAAGGGTCCAGGGATTCCTGTAGTAAAGAACCTTGTTTGCTGGGAAATGGGAAAAAGACTTCTAGAGGTATGGAGTTTCTTTTTACGATAATGAAAATGTTCTTAAATTAAGTAGTTGTGATGGTTGCACAACTCTGAATATTTTATTTTAAAAGCAACTGAGTTGTACACTTTTAAGGGTAAAGTTAATAGTACGTGATTGTTAATGTGTAAACTGAGGCATATTAAACATTTTAAGAGTTTATTTGAGCAAAGATTGATTTGAATCAGGTAGCACCAAACAGGAAGTGATAGGAGCTAGAGGAAAGATTTTAATAGAGAAGAGGTAGAAGCAAAGCAAGGAAATTATTTGATTGGCTGTAGCTTAGGGGGATGACTTATTGGGAAAGCCTAGGTGTTTGTGATTGGTTGTCCTTAGATTTCGATTTCTTAATCTTGAGGCATTATAGGCTTAGGTTTTGCTTAGGAAGGCTACCAAGCCATTAAAACCACCCCAATCTAATGGCCTCCTTGTTTAATTGATTTAACATGATTTACATCTCAATAAAAGTATTATAGGGGCACGTGGGTGGCTCAGTGGGTTAGGGCCTCTGCCTTCTGCTCAGGTCATGATCTCAGGGTCCTGGGATCAAGCCCTGCATCAGGCTCCCCGCTGAGCAGAGAGCCCGGCCCCCCCCAACCCCCACCCTCTCTGCCTGCCTCTCTGCCTACTTGTGATCTCTCTCTGTCAAATAAATAAATAAAATCTTTTAAAAAAAAGTATTATAGAAAGAAGCTTGTTTGCTTATGAACTCTTTTTTGTTCATGATACCTAAAGGACACATTAGAAAATGCTGGGCTAGGGGCTCTTGGGTGGCTCAGTCCGTTAAGGGTCTGCCTTTGGCTCGGGTCATGATCTCAGCATCCTGGGATCAAGCCCAATATTGGGCTCCCTGCTCAGCAGAGAGTCTCCTTCTCCCTCTGCTCCTGCTCGTTCTCTCTCTCTCAAATAAATAAATAAATAAAATTATTTATTTAAATAAAATTATTTTTTAAAAATGTTAGGCTAGTTAATTCCCAAAGGCCCTTCCAGCTCTAAAAATCCATGACAACATGTAGTTTGCATTGTTTGAGAAAAAGAGAAATTCTGTTTGAACCAAAAATGAGATTTGTCCCTCTATTAAGTTCTAGGAAACATTTATTGCCTGGTCCTTACATAAAGGACATTGAGTATTACAATGGACAAAAGCTTCCATTGTGAATTTGTAGAAAGTGTGGGAAAAGTTCTTCAATCCTCAATAAAAATTTAGAACAGAATATTAAGTTGTATTTCAGTGAAGGCCTGGCTTTTATTCCTGATCAGACAGTCTTCTTTTTCCTCTCAAAGTCTGGGTTTCCCTATATCCTCTGGTATAAGGCTTTATTTAGAAGTCTTAGCTGTTTTTAGCGATTTTTATTGCTTTTCCTGGGGGTGGAGATGAGGGAATGATATTGCTAGCTCAGTGAAGAAGGGCACACCTTCTTCGTTGGAGGAATGCTACTCTTACTATCCCAGTGTACTTTCCAATGCCAGCACTGCCCTCTCCCCCACTTCTGATATTCTCTTTGAAGGATGGGATGGGACCCTATGCTGTGGTGTCAGGATATGTGTGTCATGGCATCTGATAATAGGTCTGTTTCTATTTAAGATGTTTTGTAATGGTACAAAAAAAGGGAAAGATGAAACATTAAGGGCTAAATTTCAATAAGTTGACATTTAAGGAATTATGTAATAGTCAGCCTAGAATACTGAAAAAGAATGTAATGAATTTTAAGTTAGAAAAAGCAAACGCCTATCTGGAGGAAAGTAATAAAAAGCAGATTCTCTTCTCAAAGACTTATCTTGGCCCACATTGTGGAAAGAGCTAGGATTGGTGATAGACCAGATATGACAGTTTATTCTGGTATGCTGCTAAAAGTTCCTCTCTCATATCCATAGATTTAAGCAATCTCAGTAACCATACTTTTCACTGTATACCTTTTCTAGAAGGAATTGGAACGATGTCAAGGAGGTAGTTTTTATATACTTTAAGTGTGGTTTTTAAAAGAGCAAAACATCTCACAGAAGTTTGTTTATTCAAAAAACCTGTATTTATTCAGTGCTTGCTAGCTGTCAGGCACTATTCTAAATACAGGATTGCTGCTTTCAAGGAGCTTACATTCTACCGGAGGAGAGATAGACAATAAACAAATAAATAAAATGTGTTTTGATAGTAATAAGTAGGCTGTGAAGGAAACCAGTTGATAAAAGGATTGTGTGTGTGTGTGTGTGTGTGTGTGTGTTGGATGGTGGTGGGGGGTGGTTCTTTACACAGTGGTAACAAGAGAGTCCTTTTTGGGAAGGAAAGTTCAGAAGCAAAATCTGAAGACTGAATGTCTAAGAAAAATAGGGTTAGGGACCAGAAAGTGCAGAGGCCCAAAGTCAAGAAGGAACCAGTATGGTTGCAACATGGTGAACAGGAGGGTGGGCTAGGGCTAGCAGTACTGAGCCTTGCAAAAAGCCACATAAGGACTATGGATTTTGGGGCGCCTGGGTGGCTCAGTGGGTTAAGCCGCTGCCTTCGGCTCAGGTCATGATCTCAGGGTCCTGGGATCGAGTCCCACATGGGGCTTTCTGCTCAGCAGGGAGCCTGCTTCCCGCTCTCTCTCTCTCTCTGCCAGTCTCTCTACCTACCTGTGATCTCTCTCTGTCAAATAAATAAATAAAATCTTAAAAAAAAAAAAAAAAAAGGACTATGGATTTTATTCCTTGTGCAGAAAGAAACCAATAGACTATTGTGTAAGAAATGTAAGCTTTGATTTGTATTTTAGATCACTCTGGCTGCTGAAAAAAAAATAATTGTAGTGTGGTAGGAGTAACAGCCAGTCTACTGGAAGAAGCCCTTTGAAGTACTTGAAGCAGGAGATAGTGGTCATTTACAGTGAAGTGGTGGTAGAAATAAAAGAGGAGAGATTCAGGATACCACCTGAATCTGATCCCACATGGATTGGATGTGGGAAGTGAGGGAAGGAAAAATTAAAGATTACTTGTAGGTTTTTACCTTGAGCAGTTTATTAAAAAATGATGCCTTTTTTTACTCATCATTTCTGAGCTGCCATAAAACTTCAGCTTCCTTAGCTGCAGCCCTTCTTGACCTTATGGCTTCAGGGCCCACAACCACATGGCCATACACTTCTGTGCCTGAATATATGATTGGGTCCAATTTATCTTTCGACTTAGGCCAAAACCTTGTATGATGTTGCTAAATTATTGATTGGTCACTGTGTGGGGAGAGGAGCACAGATTGGAGGAAGGTTGGCACGTGAGCCAAGAAGAGCATCAAACGTTCCGTTTTTGTATGTGTTTAAGATGGATAATAGAAATGACTGCTTAGGTCCATTTCATACCTGTCAGTAATCCATTCAGCAAATATTTGTTAAGCTGTTAATAGTGCCAGATACTGGGATAGGTGCCAGGTATAAAGGGATAAGCAAAAACAGACATGGTCTCTGCTTTCATGGGTTTATTGTTTAGTAGGAAATTCAGACATTAATTATCATATATATGTGTATATATATATCTACATTGCTAACATTATGTGGTTGTATTAGTACATACCCATTTACATTCTAAACATGAAGAATATATCTGAGGAAAATGTGATTTAGTTAAGTATATAGCATGTAATATGATGGATGTTGTAAAGCACACAGATAACATGAAGAAGATGTCAAGAAGACTGTAACATTAAGGGAAACTTTTTGGTCATGCCACTGGGTGCCAAGCCTTTTTACTTTTAGATTCCTTTTTTATAGATGGAGTCCTGCAGCGTAGAATGGACAAAGGAATTATCTAAAATTACTGGCTATTAGCCTCTTTGGGGAGGACCTTAGAAGAGTCATTTGCTTTGGTTATTCCAGCATGATGAATGTCTAGGTTATGGCTCTTTTGACCCCTTAAAGGAACAGAAACCAAGGTGGCTCAGGATTGGGCGGCTAGTCTATAGCACCTAACAGGGAAGCACATGGAAAACCAAAGGTAGGAAATTCAGCAAAGCAGACCTCAGGGACTGCTGTGGGAACTAGAAAGCTGCCAGGAGCTGAAACTACTGTTAAAGACAGTCTCTCTGTACCTTTCATAGCTTCTCTGTGCCTCTCTTACATTTCCCACTCCCCATCTATCAGCTTCCTTTTTTTACTCATCATTTCTGAGCTGCCATAAAACTTCAGCTTCCTTAGCTGCAGCCCTTCTTGACCTTATGGCTTCAGGGCCCACAACCACATGGCCATACACTTCTGTGCCTGAATATATGATTGGGTCCAATTTATCTTTCGACTTAGGCCAAAACCTTGTATGATGTTGCTAAATTATTGATTGGTCACTGTGTG
>NC_081565.1:35316136-35353356 GCF_022355385.1 Mustela nigripes | reverse complement strand
AAGTGTGATACTGGAGTGTCCCAGTGGGAGAAATACAACTTTTTTTAGTTTTTTTTCTGATAAATTCATTGTATAACTAAGAAATTTTTACTTATTAACCAATGAATATCATCTTTTGAGCTGAGCAGTATGCCAAGTGGATACAAGAAGTTTACAGTCAAATTGGGGATACCATAAGTACACACATGAAGTAATTAGAGAAGATTTAAATGTTAAAGTTGCCAGTTCTGACTAGACTATCAGGACTTTCAATAACCAAAAAATCAACAGGGCTTAGAGTTATTGGAGAGTTGAGGTAGGATTTAAGCCTTGAAAGATGTTCTGGATTTAGGACAGCAGCGAAAGGGCACTAAACATTTCAGTCAGAAGGCTGTGTTCATGGCAACTGTAGGCTTTCCTTGTTAAAAAATAATAGAAAGTCAGGGAAGGTAAAGTTATAAGAAGACTTCGAAAGTTTAGAACTGGAATAGCAGGAGGCCATTGTGGGCCCTTTATTAGAAGAGTGACATCATGAAGGGTCTGTCTGGTAGTCATACCTGCAATAGAATCAGACGAATATAACTGGCTGTTTTGTCACTGTAGTACAAGGGAAGCAGTGGAGAAGGGTATCTGTAATTTGCCAATGATTAAGAAAAAATATTTATCTCTCTAGATAGATAAATAAAGCAGTATGATGAAATGTTAGCAATGTTGAACCCAGGTAATGGGTATATGGGTGGTCACTTTTGTTTGGCTCTTCCTTAGCTGATGATACATTTTATATAGAAACACAAATACCACATATTTTTAAAGGAATAAATGTAACAATTGCAAGAATGGGCTTTTAAGTTGAAGATATAGTTGTCATTTAAATGTTTTAAAAGTGTCCATTTCCAGGCTGTTTTGAAAAAAAAAAATTTGTTTAAAAATAAGACGAGTTTTTTTTTTTATTATTAACACATCTTGTTTTTTTTAGAATGACTTTTTCTAGTATCAGCTCAGATGTAGTTTTTTTCCCTCCTCAACAGTGTGGGATATATATATATTCTGTTTTAGTAATTAATTCTTTAGGAAGACCTTAATTAGGGGGAATCTTTGTTTTCTTTAAAAAAGAAAGCAGGAATGGCTTTTCATTAAATTGAATTATAGCTTTTAAGAGGTTTCTGTGGCAAAATTCCTTTTAACTTCAAAAATCCTATAATTCTATGAATATTTTAGTTTTAGATTAGGGTATTTGTTTTTTTAAGTGCTGGTTGGTCTTAGAAGTTGCATTTTTCCCTTGTGGCTGGAGCATGTGCTTCCTGCTAACTTGCCTATCTTTAGTACACATGTGGCCCAAACTGTTAGACCTTGATGTTTCTAATTATTGGATAATTCTGCTTGCATATTTCTAGGTTACACTGATGTCTTCTTAAAGCCAATATACATGGCTTTTAGCAATCTCTTTGGTTTTTATTAATTTCATAATTACAGACTTGGAATGAGGTGCAAAATATCCATATGTCTTTAATGAGGATAATACCTGGGCTTTTTATTTTCATCATGTCAATATCAAGTTTATTTTTAACTAATTTACCTTTATCTGTTCAATTCCATTTCTTGAGAATAAGAGTTTTAAACTATTTTTCTTGAAGAACAAGAAATTAGATTAGAATCAAATTATAAAAACAAAACATTTTTCTAAAATTGTCTTATATAAAAACATTAGGCCTTGGAGAGTTTTTTTGCACTCTAATTGTTAAATGACCCAATTAATCCATTTTAATAGCTCTAAAAAAGACAAAGACCTTTAGTTGCCACATTAATTGCATTTGAATCCCTTCTCCCCATGTGAAGGGGTGGCATGTGAATTGATGTCTATTTGTAGACTTTTATTTCTTGAAAAATATGTACTGTTAAAGATTGTAAAAAGTTTTGTTGTTTCAAGGAAGAAAAATGTGCACCAATGTAATAATGGTTAAGGTTAAGGATTGGATATGGAAAATATGATGGAACATAGGTCCCCTAGCCTGTTCGTGGAGTGTGGCAGTCCTCTCAAGGGAGGAAATGTACTATTAGTGAGGAATGCTCTGTTGGGAGGGGGAAGGGAGTTATTACCAGAAGACTTTGGGCTGCCCTCTGTGATCCCATATTGTCAGAATTATCAGAAGGCTTTTAGAGGGGCCCCTGCGTGGCTCAGTCATTGGGTGTCTGCCTCTGGCTTGGGTCATGGTCCCGAGTCCCGAGTCAAGCTCCCTGCTTGGTTGGGAGCCCGCTTCTCCCACTCCTACTCCCCCTGCTTGTGTTCTCTCTCTCTCTGTCTGTCAAATAAATGAATAAAATCTTTTAAAAAAAAAGGGGGTGGGAGCTTTTGAAAGACTAGAAGGAAATACGTCAAAATGTCAGCATAGGTTCTGGCAAGACAGTGGGAGTATAGATCATTTTTCTTCTTATTTTCCAAACTTTGGGGTTTCTTTAAAAAAAAGAATTATTTAAAAAATTTAATTTTGGTGGTCACTACTTTGTATATTTGACCTTAACTATTAAACAGGGGGAAATGGGCTTTTATAATTTTAATAAAACTTTCCATTGTTATTGGACTTTTAATTTTAATTATAACACATTTTGCTTCTGTTCTAAATAGACCTTTGCTCCAAGAAACTGTTTTACAAAAGTCCCTAGGCCCAAATCAGACTCTTGTCTGCCTGGTTGTTTACTTTTGCTAAGCTTGTGCTTATTGGGACCATATGTTATCCTGAGTTATCTTTGCTCATGATCAGCTGGATTTTTTTTTGCCCTCAAATAACCTTTTTGTTAGAAGATGGTAGAAAGTGGCAACTTCTTCAGCACTTCAAAAGAGCACATCATTATCACACGAGAGAGCCTTTTTTTGGTTTGGTTTGGTTTTTCTTTTTCCGATCTGCCTTTCCCATTGTAATGCATAATAAGACTGGGGACATAACAGGAATTTTAGAAGATGGGGGGAGCATGGTGTGGCATGACAGGGAGAAGGGGTGTTTTTTTGTTTGTTTTTGAGAAGGGGTGTTTTGAGAAAGCCTCATGAGTGATTCCCCCCCCCCACCATGCACCCTGTTTTATGGAGAACAATTTCCAGTTTTGAATTTAGAAGCCTTGTTGGTGAGATCTAAAGAGCTCTTTGTTTATTCATCCATTCATTCATTTTCCCCCAATACAGATCCTACCTTCAATCAAAAAAGCTCTGCTTTTGTCTAATTTGAGTACTGAAATTGTGTAGATTGTATTTGAAGAGATAATATTGCAAATTTATATTTTAAACCATTGTATCAGATACAGCTGCCTGAAATGTAACATTCTCATCTTGTCTCCTTTGACAGCCCCTGATCAATCCAGCTGTATCTTTTTTCCACTTAGGTACACTGTAGAATAATATCATCTCTCTGCTGTTTATTTCCGTAGCCCATTTATGCATTTCCTGGCCTGTAATGCTGCTTGGCAATGTTTCTCCTTTTCTCTGATTTGTTGTTTCTCAAACTGGCATTCTGAAATGTTAGTAAGTGCCATGAAAAAAATGCTGTGCTCTGAGAAGTCTGTCTACTTAGATCTCTTTTGGGGAGATTAGTAATGTGTAAGCATATTAAAGGCTTTGCGAAGTCCTACAATAAGGAATTCTCTTTAACTTTTTAAAATTCATTTCCCAGTTTGTTTGAACATGAAACGTTTTCTCCTGAGGGATAGATATTAACAACTCATGAGTAGAATACAAGTTTGAGAAACATGTTTATAGTTGCCTCCTTTCTCTGTTCTCCAAAGTGACTGCTCCACACTTCCACAGTTTCGCCTCAAGCCCCCAACCCCATCTCAGCTGTTTTTGTTTTCAGACCTAATCTGTGTTTCACTGAGAAAATGGAGGCTATCAACTTCCCTCGTAATTTATTAGTGTCCTTATATCCTTTTCTTGTCTAGACTTTGTTTTACCATCAGACTATATATAACCTGCATAAAGTCAGAGAATATAACATTTATTCACTATTGCACCCCTTGCCCCGAATTCAGTGCCTTTTCTTTTTCCTTTTCTTTTCTTTATTTCTCTTCTCTTCTCTTTCCTTCCTTCCTTCCTTTCCTTCTTTCTTAAGATTTTATTTATTTGAGAGAGAGAGAGAGCACATGGAGGGGGAGAGGGAGAAGGAGAAGCAGACTCCCCACCAAGAAGGGAGCCTGATGCGGAGCTCAATCCCAGGACCCTAGAATCATGACTTGAGCCAAAGGCAGACACTTAACTGACTGAGCTAAGATTTTATTTATTTATTTATTTATTTATCTATCTATTTATTTATTTATTTTAGTTATCTCTGTCTCTACAGAGATCACAAGTACACAGAGAGGAAGGCAGGGGGGTGGGAAGCAGGCTCCCTGCTGAGCAGAGAGCCCGATGTGGGGCTTAATCCCAGGTCTTGGAGACCATGACCCGAGCCGAAGGCAGAGTCTTAACCTGCTGAGCCTCCCAGGTGCCCCCCTCAGTTCTTTTTCTTAAACCCATATCTCTTTCCAGCAATCACCTCATTTCTCTAATATTCTGTTTCAGCCACAGCTCTGTGTATGGAAGTTCAGTTCTGGCACTAACCCCCAGAATTAGAGCAGACTCCACAAGTTACAGGGCATGGTCCCCAATAAGACAGCACTTATCCCAGACACCAGCCACTCTTAGGCAGTCTCTAGGCCACCCATACTTTTGAACAACTAGCTATATAAATTCAGGCTTCCCATGACCACCTCAAAATCAGTAATTCACTAGAATGATGTATAGAGCTCAAGGAAGCACTATAGTTATGATTGCAGTTTTATTATAAAGGATAAAATTAGGAGGACCAGCCGAGTGAAGAGCCACACAGGGTGAGGTCTGGGAGGAAATGCAGAGCTTCTGTGCCTTCTGTGCCTCATGGGATCAGTGTGTATCACCTTCCTGGCATATCCGCATCTTCAGCAACTAGGAAAGATCAACTTAGCTGCAGTATCTAGTGTTCATTGGGATTTCATCACATAGACATGATTGATTGGATTGTTGGCCATATGGTTGAACTCGATCTCCATGTCCAGTCTTGCTAGAGGTTGGGCTGCTGTCATGTGGCTCAAATCTTCTAAAGTCATCTAATCTTCTAATCTTCTAATCAAATGGCTGGTCTTTTCTGACATACTGGCCCCTCTCCTAAAGTTATCTAGGCGAGACATTTGGAAGTGGGGGGTGTACCTCATTGGCATAACAAAGATAAACCTCTTACTCTAGAAATTTCAAGTATTAGAGTCTTCATCCCAGGACTCAGGGAAAAAGGCCAACTACAAATGGGGAGGGAGGATTTTTTCTTCCCTTGATCCCGCATCCTCCTGTAACCACTACTCTCTTGTTCCCTCCCATTTCTTGTCTCTTTTTTTTAAAGTTTTATTTATTTGAGATAAAAAGCGTGCGCAAGAGGGATGGACAGAGTGGGGGAGAAAGAGAGAACCCCAAGCAGACTACCCACTGAGCACAGAGCACTGCTTAGGGCCTGAATCCCTGAGATCAAGACCTGGGTGGAAACCAAGAGTTGGATGCTTAACTGATTGCATCACCCAGGTGCCCCTTTTCTCCTGTTTCTGCCACACTTAATGAGAGCCATTGTTTGTTGTTTATACTTCCTCATCTCTGGTTTACTACTTAATATCATCCACTTGTAGCTCCACAGAAAGTACCTTGTGAAGATTATTAAGTGGCTTCCTAATTGATAACTCCGTTTCCTTTTTTTGAGTTTTCAATCTAACCTGTATGTTTTGGTACATGACACTGTTCCCTCTTCTGTAATGCTACTCTCTTGAGGCTGACCAGCCTGTCTGACTGTTCCATCTCAGTGTTTTTTCTTATTTCTTCCCATGTCACAGACTTTGTGTTCTTTAGATTTGGTGCTATGATTTCTCACTACTAACTCTCCCTAGGTAATGTCTTTCATTTCCATATGTCTCCTTTATGTGGATGACTTTCAACTTGGATCTTTCAGCTTGGCTTTACCTGCAATCCAGGTTTAGATTTCTGACTTCACTGCTATTCCATCTGGATGTCCTATAGGCCTTAAATTTAACATATCCCAAACAAAATTTACTACCTTTTTTTAAATCACTTAGTCATCCATTGTAGATATAAGAATAGAATATAGCCTATAAGGTAATTATAAGGATTGAATGAGATCATGCTTAAAGCAAACTTAGTAAAATTCTGGTGCATAGAAAGTACACATGACAGTCTCCGTTATTAGCCTGCAAGATTCTTGAGGGCAGGGACCATGTGCTCAGACAGCACTGTCCTTGGTTTGTAAATGTTTGTTAAGTTAAAATAATAATAATAATAATCTGTTGAAAAAATATTTTTTGAGCCATTGGATTTAGTTTAATAGTCTTGTTTATTTAACAGTGGGCAACATCTGGTGTTTATTTTTTCTCTTAGGTGCACTGTGTTGTAATCATTCAAAGGATAATCAGATGTGCCATGATGTATGTGAACAGGTAAGCTTACATAATAATTGTTGAGGTTATGTGACTGTTTATTAAGTATAGTTTTGGAGAAATCTGCTGGACAGCACCTTAACCAAGTCATCACAGTTCACATCACCAATAATGGAAAAAATTAATATGTGTCTGCTGACATAATGCACTGAAATGAAGCACAGCATCTTAAGTAGCATTCCTGTCAAAAATACATAACCCAGGGGCGCCTGGGTGGCTCAGTGGGTTAAAGCCATTGCCTTCGGCTCAGGTCATGATCCCCAGGGTCCTGAGATCGAGCCCTGCATTGGGTTCTCTGCTCAGCAGGGAGACTGACTCCCCCTCTCTCTCTTTGCCTGCCTCTGTGCCTACTGGTGACCTCTGTCTGTCAGATAAATAAATAAAATCTTAAAAAAAAAATACATAACCTGAATCATGAGGAAACAATAGGACAAATCAAGATTGAGGGATATTCCTCAAAACAATAGCCAGTACTCTTCAAAGTTGTCAGGGTTAAGAAACTTGCAGATTAAAGGGAACTACAGCTATATGACAACTAAATGCAATATCCAGTCTTGGACTGTATCCTGGAATTTTAAAAAATAAATTGCTGTAAAGGACATTATTGGCTAAATTGGTGAAATTTGAATATGAGCTCTAATAATAATGAATCAGTGCTATGATCCTAAATTTGGTGATTGTATGACAGTGACATAGGATAGTGTCCTTTTTCTTGGGAGATAGTTGCTGGGAATTAGAATGAATGACCATATCTATAATGAATCCTAAAACGTTTCATCAAAATAGCAATAATATCTGTATATGGGGCGCCTGGGTGGCTCAGTGGGTTAAGCCGCTGCCTTCGGCTCAGGTCGTGATCTCAGGGTCCTGGGATCGAGGCCCGCGTCGGGCTCTCTGCTCAGCAGGGAGCCTGCTTCCCTCTCTCTCTCTGCCTGCCTCTCCATCTACTTGTGATTTCTCTCTGTCAAATAAATAAATAAAATCTTTAAAAAAAAAAAAAAAAAAAAAAATATCTGTATATGTAGAGAGAGTTAAAGCAAGTATTGCAAAATGTTAATAATGAGTAACTAGATGAAGACTATGTGAGTGTCCTATACTATTCTTGAAACTTTTCTGTAGGTTTGAATTTTTCTGATTGAGCCTCTTAAGTTCCACTGAGACAATACCTGTGCATAAAGTCTTTACTTTCTTTCATCACCTTGGTTGTGCAGTTCTGGTGTTGGCACTTGAGAACAAATGGCCTCCAGTATCTTTTTTTTTTTCTTTTTAAAGATTTTTATTTATTTATTTGATAGAGAGAGATCACAAGTAGGCAGAGAGGCAAGCAGAGAGAGAGGGAAGCAGGCTCCCTGCTGAGCAAAGAGCCCGATTTGGGGCTCAATCCCAGGATCCTGAGATCATAACCTGAGCTGAAGGTAGAGGCTTAACCCACTGAGCCACCCAGGAGCCCTGACCTTGAGTATCTTTTGAAGAGTTTTCAATAATGTATATTTTGTTACTTCCTAGAATTTAGAGAGCTACCTAACTGGAATTAAAACTTCTCTCAAACAATGTTAGGAGTTTATTTATTTATTTATAAAAATTTTATTTATTTATTTGAGAGAGAGAGAGCTCATGCATTCATGAGCAGGGGAGGTGGGCAAGAGAGGCAGAGGGGGAGGGAGGGGCAGAGCAGACTCCTTGCTGAGTGTGGGGTATGATTGGGGGTTAGGGGCTGGATCCCACAACCTGAGCTAAAACCAAGACTTAGCTGCTCAGCCAACTGAACCACCCAGGTACCCCCTCAAACAGTTTTTTGAATTTAGAAAGATTTTGCAAAACACTCTTTTTAATTATAAAACAAGATAGCGACTCAGCTCATGTAAGTACATAATTCATGTCAAAACACTATAGCAGATTAAGTTTTCTGCAAATGTATTATCAGAACAATAGCTTTTTTTTTTTTTAAGTAAAATCCATGCTTTTTAATGTACGGTTTTGATTATGTAACTAACACCATAATACACCAATTTTATCAACTCCTCCCAAATTCTCCTGTGCCACAGTGTAAACAAGCCCTTCCTCTCCCCCGGCCCCTCCCCTGGAAACCACTGATTTATTTTCTGTCCCTTTTTCAAAATGCCATATAAATGTAGCCTTTTGAATACAGCTCTGTCAGCATAATGTGTTTCAAATTCGTACATGTTATATGTGAATCCATAGTTCATTCCTATGTATGGCTGAGTTGTAGTCCACGTGGCTGGCTGGTATGCTATAGCCATTCCCAGGGGAATGCATTCTATAGACCATCAGTTTATCCATCTAGCAGGGCATTAGGACATACAATCATTCTGAGATTGAGGCTGGTAGGGTTGTAGGATCCAGCTTTTAAAAGCAAAAATGGCGGGCGCCTGGGTGGCTCAGTGGGTTAAGCCGCTGCCTTCGGCTCAGGTCATGATCTCAGGGTCCTGGGATCGAGTCCCGCATCGGGCTCTCTGCTCAGCAGGGAGCCTGCTTCCTCCTCTCTCTCTCTCTGCCTGCCTCTCTGCCTACTCGTGATCTGTCTGTCAAATAAGTAAATAAAATCTTTAAAAAAAAAAAAAAAAAAAGCAAAAATGGCTTTTAGATGGTATCATCATAAGGGAGCTAAAGCACTGCTTTCCTGACTTTGCTTATTTGGTGAATAAATCTGGCCGTTTATCCTGTAGAGTTTCTCACAATCTGAATTATGCTATTTGCCACTCCATGGTATCATTTATTTTGTTCCCCTGTCCTCTATATTGCTTAGTAATTGGTAGGTAGATTTAGAGCAGAGCTATCCAATAGAGCTTTCTGCAGTGATGAAAATATTCTATATCTGTGTGATCCACTATGGTAGCCACTAGCTACATGTGTCAAGTGAACATTTGAAATGTGTTTAAAGACAGATGAATGGATAAGAAAGATGCGGTATATACACACATACACATACATACACAGTGGAATACTATGCAGCCATCAAAAAAACCCCAAATCTTGACATTTGCTATGACGTGGTTGGAACTAGAGGGTATTAAACTGAGTGAAATAAGTCAGTCAGAGAAAAAGAATTATCATATGATCTCTCTGAGGAATTTGAGAGGCAGGGTGCGGGTCGTAGGAGAAAGGGAGGGAAAAATGAAACATGATGGGACCAGGGAGGGAGACAAACCATTAGAGACTCTTAATCTCAGGAAACAAACTGAGGGTTGCTGGAGAGTAGCAGGGTGAGAGGGATAGCGTGGCTGGATGATGGACATTGGGGAAGGTGTGTGCTATGGTGAGCACTATGAATTATGTAAGACTGATGATTCACAGACCTGTACCCCTGAAACAATACATTATATGTTAATTTTTTAAAAAATTAAAAGTTAAAAAAAAAAAGAATGTGTTTAAAGAGGTCGAGAAGAAAGAGAAAAAGTTTGGGAAACTGAATTTTAAATTTTATTTAATCATAATTGATTTAAGGTTAAATTTAGATAACCACACAAGGCTAATAGTAACCTAACGAGACAGGTCCAGAAGCTTGATCTGATTCAGGTTAGGTTTTGCTTTATTTTGGTTTTGTTTATTAGTTCAGCAGGTCTTACTCATAATGTTAACTGTGTCTGATTGCTTCTTTTTGAAATTAACATTATAGTCATTATTGATAATTATTGATAATTGCCTAAATGCATAATTCACTAATGGTTGCAAAATGGTGATATTCTAGCTCTTGTCACATATTAACTATATTTGGTAGTTTGGGAGAAAAACTGTAAGACTGACAGTCTAACTGGAGATAAATCCTTTTTCATTGCCCTTAGCATTCATGGATTTCACAGTCTTAACTATTTGCAGGTAACCATGAAGTTCTATCCCATATATAATGGCTTAAATTTACTGAGACATCAAGTTGTAATTGTAGTAATTAAAATTCTGTTTGGAAGAGAGCCACCAGTTAGCCTGGTGAATGAACTGGTCACCTCCTCAGCATCTTTATTAAAAATGGCTTTGTCTCTATTTAATGGTATTTTATGGAAGTTTATGCCGTAATGCTATTCATAGACTTGTTGTTCACTAACAAGAGTAAGACATAATCTGTTTTACATTGTTGTCAGTTGACTAACAGCGGTTTGTAGAACGGTTTAGAATAAACTTATCTTTTTTTCTTTTCTGTTTTCTTCTTTTTCTCCTTTGTCCTCCAACAGATTTGGTAGCATGGTTTTTTCCATTTTTGGTCATTAGAAAAGGTCTAGACTTGCATATATGAACTTTCTTGATTATTTGCCAAACTAACCAACTTTTAAGAGATGTTACCTCAGCTTAATTTAGATCTTTCCAAAGGTTTCCCACTTATAAAAGGAAGTTGGAAAATAGACAACTGATAAGTATAGAGGACAAATTTTACATCATCTTATTTCTTGCAGAAAAATGCCACAAAAACTTTTTTTTTTTTTAAATAGATATTCTCCTCAAAAAGTGAATCCCGACTAAAGCATCTGTTACAGCGAGCCCCAGATTATTGCCCTGAAACAATGGTAGGTTTTGTTTAACTTAAATCTTTTGTCTAAATGAAGCCATCTAATGAGTTAACTTCTAGATTCAGGAAAATTTTCAAAATGATTTGGGTTTGTGACCAGATTAAAATGTTAGATTTAACTAGGTATTTTAAAAAGATCATCACACAAATTGCTAGGTAGAATATTGCTTTTCATCTTTTATTGTTTATCCTATGATGTAGGTATAAAAATAATACTAAATATAAATGTATTACAGTCTTTAAATTTCATAATAACCTTTTATTTGGAATTTGGAATTTTACTTATTTTGATAATGTTCTTAGATATTGTTATTAGATAACATTATTTTGATAATATTATGAAAACCATAATAACTATATCTTACATTTATTTTGAATTTGAAAAGTTAAATTTGGGATAAGGGGAAATGTGTGACTTCTCATTATTCCTATCTTCCCAGTTTTTGGTGTATTGTAGATATATTGCTTGTATGTCTGAATCATGTAACTTAAAAATCTTTACAGTGCTTGATCCATCCTCAGTGTTCAGGACACTGGTGGGCCAGACTACAGAATATGAACTTACATGAGACAGACTTTTTAGATGTGGTGACTTGCATTATATGAGGGGTGAAAACTTGATCAAAAAATTCTGACAGTTACATTTACCTTTACTTGCTCTATAGACACTTCTGTCTTTATGATTAGAAACAGTGATTCCAATAAGCATCCTGAGTACCCAGACTCATTGTTAGTGCTCTTAGATGGGAAGATAGCGAGCAATATTTTTGCATCTCAGTTTTATTTTTTCTTCCTTCAATAGCTGCTTGATACTCATATAGTCTAAGAACACTGACTACATAGAAACAAACATAATCAAATTAGCTGTACATAATTTCTGTATAAATTATCATATTTAGGAACTGGTTATATAAAAGCTTTTTGGTGATTACAATTTTAGGTTGAAATTTGGAGTTGTATGAATTCATCTTTGCCAGGTAAGCAAAGAAGTGTAACATTTATTTAGCACTTTATCTTTAAAAACTTATTTTGTGATTGTAAAATCTTTGTCATAGTCCTGAATCGTAATGTATTCCCTTGAATTCCTATCTTCACTTTCTTGTAGTCACCCAAATTTTCAGATGTATAGTTTATTCTCATTCACTCAATCATTGACTATATTCTTGTCTCTACTTCTTCCATTCTAGTGAAACTGGTCTTTGAAAGAGCACTAGGATCTCACGATACTTAAAATCATACGGACTTTTCTCAGTATTCACTCCCTTTGACTGCCCTGCAGCACCTGGTACTGTGACAGCTACATCCTTATGACTCCACCTTGGCCTCATGCATGACCTTATCCTCTCCTGCCTTCCCTCTCCACTTCCCTCTCCCCATTAAAGACCTTGGTTTTTCATGTGTGTGGTCCTCTTCTCTTCTCTCTCCACACTTACCTGGTAATTGCTTTCCTTCCCAGAACTGTTAACTAGTCAGCCTCCGGAAGACAGCCTTCAAATCTAAGTTGTCACTCACAACTTCTAGACACAGCACCAGGATGGATCTCTGCATCCTGGTAACATCTGAAGTATAAATTTAAAACCAAACTCAGAGGGGTGCTTGGGTGTCTCAGTGGTTAAGCCTCTGCCTTCAGCTCAGGTCATGATCTCCAGGTCCTGGGATCGAGCCCCACATCGGGCTCTCTGCTCGGCCCTCTGTCTGCCTTTCTACCTACTTGTGATCTCTCTGTTTGTCAAATAAATAAATAAATCTTAAAAAAAAAAAAAACAACAGACTCATAAATCCCTGTCTTGTGAATGACACTGGACTGGAATCTCTCAAGTTATCTTTGATTGCTTTTTCTTTTTAGCCCCATTGACTCTGTCCAGGGACAAAGTCACAAGTAGGCAGAGAGGCAGGCAGAGAGAGAGGCGGGGAAGCAGATCCCTGCTGAGTGGAGAACCTGATGTGGGGCTCGATCCCAGGACCCTGGGATTATGACCAGAGCCAAAAGCAGAGGCTTTAACCCACTGAGCCACCCAGGCACCCCACTATTTTGAATGTAATAATCCTTATGCCCTTTTTTGTTTGCATGTTAAGTTAAATTGGAAGCTTAGCCTCAGATTCACAGTTGTAAAGTGAGGAGGCCTCTTCTTGCTTTCCTTAACCTATGTGTCCTCTAGAGACACTGTCTACCCAAGAGTGAGAATGATGTAAAGAGAGTTTAGGGTGGGCAGAGAGAAAAGAAAAAACAAAGCACCTGATAATTATGTTGTGGGGGCTCTGAGAAGACTGACAGCATTGGAAGTAATGGTGGGAGGAGGGCCTTAATAAATTTGAGGCCCTGCTATCTCAGCTAATTTTCCTATGGACACCTGCTTTGACTTTTAGTAAGATCGGCGAACCAGTTTGGCATGCCATTTATGTTTGTTACTGCTTATGACCAAAACATTTGAATATTTTGTTTTTTAAGGTGTCTTTAAGAAGTCTGATGGCTGGGTTGGCTTAGGCTGCTGTGAACTGGCTATTACCTTGGAGTGTCGACAGGCATGCAAGCAGGTAATACTGGGCAGTCCGACTCATAAACTGCGTGGCATACAGTGTGAGTATTAGCTTTGTGTATGTCTTGGACTTTGCCCACTTCATACCTTTGGAGAGGTGACCCATAAAAGTTGCCCATTTAGTATTTCTTACGTAGACCACTTCCTTTTAGACTTGCTGCTTTCTCAGTTATGGCTGCTGCATGTAAGACCTTCAGCCTTTTCTTATTCTTTCTTCTCTTAGCCATGCAAGAGAGAAGAAAGAATATTATAGGAACTGAAGCCTTTTGTATTCTGCCTGTGGTGATACTTAGTCCATGCTGAGTGACTACAAATGTTTGTATAAATTTAGAGTATGCTCGGATGAGAGCAGATGACTCAATTGGCTTATTTAGCTTTCATCTTTCCTTCTCTCTTTTATCATGTTCAGAGTTTATCCTGATCATGTTTTTATATCCCTTCTCTGCTCCTAAGGTGAGCACGACTCCAGCAGTGAACTATGACTTCTCTTTGATTGGATAGATCTCTGGTCCAATTCAAGTTAGGCCCCTGAGCTCTTCTTCACTGTGTGTATTTTCACACAGTGAAATTTCACTGTGTGTGGTTTCTCAGAGTGCTATGGGAAAACTGGTCTCCTAGCTGCTCATACTCCCAAATGGTGAGAGTAGATGTAACTGGGAAATTTAGGTGGACTGGAAACCACAGCTCGAAAGCCTTCTCTTATTTTCTTCTTTTAATGACTGGTCTCTGGCCCAGAGTCCTTGAGACATGGTGGCACCTTTACTTTCATTCAGACCACTGTACTATTTAGCCTGAGCAAAGCTCACTGAGCAGCACACAGCCTAGCAATCAGCTGCTCTGCTCCAGCAGATGAAGCTGAAGTTGCAGTTGAGATGAAGCTGAGTTGCAGAGGATTTGAACTGTAATGGGTCTAGGGGGACATAAAGAGAATTACATAAAAATAACTTTTTTTTTTTTTTAGATTTTATTTATTTATTTGACAGACAGAGATCACAAGTAGGCAGAGAGGCAGGCAGAGAGAGAGAGAGAGAGAGGGAAGCAGGCTTCCTGCGGAGCAGAGAGCCCGATGCGGGGCTCGATCCCAGGACCCCAAGATCATGACCGAAGCCGAAGGCAGCAGCCCAAACCACTGAGCCACCCAGGCGCCCCTAAAAATAACTTTTTTTACTTGCCTGGCATAACCTTTCCCTCTTTAGTTGCTCCATCCATTACATGTGGATCTTTTCTGAGGAGATTGACTCATAAATCAGTATGAGAATTTAGAATATAAAGTGTTAAAGAATAAGCAGAATATAAATGCCCTGGCAGAGCTTCACAAGAAAATTTGCCACAAAGTGAAATTCAACTAAGAAAAAAGTTCTCTGATTTACATTTCCTTCAGAGTCATCTAGTTTCTGAAACAACAAAAGAACCCTGTTATTATGTGAGATTAAAGCCATAAAAGAGTGAAGTTTTAGCATATCGGGTAGGTTCTGGGGCTGATATTTGTTTTAAAGAACGTGCCTGAAATTTGTTTGTTGTATTTTGTGAACTTTTAAGTATTGGAGCGTAAGATTTTCCTTCTATCATACCAGCAAGTAACATATTAATGTATATTCTTTTTGTTCTGTATTGACTAGCATGTGTAATAAATTAATGGAGAAATTTTTTATCTTTCAGGCATCTTCAAAAAATGATATTTCCAAAGTTTGCAGAAAAGAATATGAGGTATGCATTTTATTTAACAAATTTGGATAGATAATTCAAATATTATCAGAATCAATAAAACCATTAAAATTTAAAAATGAATTCATTCTTGCATTAAACTGCCTTTTACTTTACCTTGTTTAGAAATGTCATGACATTAATCGATTTGTTGAAATTGAACGAAATGCCCTATTAGCTATACATGAGTTAAGAAAATAAGATCTTAAAAGTTAAAAAAAAATTTTTTTTAAGAAATGCCTACATCACATAGAGGCTTTAACCTATAATGTATTCATAATAGCAGCTGATTGTATCCAAGTTTGTGCAGTAGTTTTTCCTAGGTTCCATGTCCTTTTTTGCCTCTTTTCCTATACATTGACCCATCCAGGTATCCATCTTTATAAACTATCTCTAATTGAAAGAAACAAAATCACACTGCTAGTGTGAGTAGCTTCAAACTTTGCTAGCTCTTGATTTGGCAGGAAAAGTACTAAATTACAAAGTCTGAATTAAATCTGAAGGACTCTTGTCTCTAAATGGGTGGTTCCTAGGGGAGGCGTAGAGGAGGTATTTCACATCATGCAAATTCTTACAGAGGATTGTCCCTGATGTGAAAAAGCTCCTCACTGGACTACTTTCTTCAATTTTTAGAACTCCATTGTTAAATGTGACATAATTGTTCTTCATAGCGTTGAGACTGTGCAGTTAAGGGTACTTACATGCATATGCCTCATTCATCATTTTTACCTATAAACATTGGGATTCCTTTGCTTTTAATAGTCTGTATTCTCTTGGAAAAGAAAAAACAGTTCTCTTAATACCTTCTAGATTATAGTTCTACCTTTTTTTTCTTTTCTCGATGTCTATAATTATATCTCTTGATTAATGTTTTTAAATTGGAAAAATCTTATTTATCTTTTGTCCCTTTGTACTATTTGCTAAGTTATATCTGTCTCTCTGAACACATTTCCAGAATAACAGCAACTCTTCTCTGTTCTTATTAAAAGGAGCCTTGCTGCAAAGAAATAAAAGATCTTTCTTTTTTTTTCCTTATCTCTCTACCTTTGAAATAACTAGTTTTAGTTTCTCTTGAACAAAGTGGCTAACTGTGATAATTCCTTCTTTTCTCCCACATGATGTCTGACACTGTCCATCTCCTGTAGCCTGTCCTCCATTATTTTAGTGTGCTTCCTTCTCTTGTCTGGATTTCTGCATTGCCCTAGGAAGTCTGCCAGTATGTGTTGATGAAGGACGGGACAGGAAAGGTAAGAGAGATAAACACTGTCCTATCAGAGAAATACTAAGGATAGTTTACTTTTCCCAGTCTGTCCTCCCTTATTGGCCTAGAATTAAGCAACTATTTTCCAAAAATCTACATGCCAAGGGGGCTCTTTTACATATATATGTAAAATACATATATGTAGTATGATATATATGAAAAATTTACATATGTAATTTACATACGTAATATACATCTGTATTACATATATAGTATACATTATATTACAAATTTACATATGGAATATAAATCTGTTAAAAACTGACTCTATAAATTATTCAAGATAATTCAAGGCTCAATTTGATTTCTTATGTATTACTTAGAAATAAAAGACAGACAAGAGCACTTGAATGCCGAAGGAGGGTTCTGCATTATAAACCCCAAATAACATTCACTCTCATGATTGTTGAAGTCTAGTCCAAAGACTATGACTATTTGTTATGAAGTGAATAGGGTAAATACAGTGTAATGCAACCTATTTTAATTGGACTGGTTGTTTATCTACAAAGTATAATTTATAAAACTAGGCTTTCAGTCTCTTTTCCTTAACACTGAGAGTGATCCCTGGAGTGAACTTCCAGATGTGTAAGCTGTTACTTTAGGCTTACAGTTACAGGGGTTAGCATTTACCCTGCAGGATGGTTTTATGAAGCTTGATTAGATATTCAGAGAGTGAGTAATTTTATTTGGAGGAGCTAATGTTTGTCTTTACTGGAAAGCTGCTGCAGAAGCCCTTTTGAGGGCATTTCCTGAGAAATGTACTTAAATGAATAAAGTTTAAAAATGTTAATGCCATTTAAAATTCTGTTTTGTTCCAACCAAACTAAGATAAAGCAGTTAATTGTAGAGCATTGTTATGTCTGATTTTATAGCATCTGGTTCCTTTTCTTATACAAATCAATTATTTATTGAATGTAAGAGACAGTTTTATATAATAGAAAGCATAAACTTTGGAGTTTTACCTAACTTAGAATTCTAGCTCAGTTACTTATAATTTAACTTCAAATACTAAAGAATTGTATCTGAGTATAGAACTGAAATATATACAACACACATGAGGAAATCGGGGAAATCAGAATCAGGAAAATCAGGGAAATCAGAAAGCAGAGTGAGCACGTTGGGGTTTATCAGGGGAAACTTTGCAAAGGAGAAAGGCCTGAAAGGATTGGCATACTTTGGTAAAAAGACTGTGAATTAAAAATAGGGCTTGTGCAAACATATATGCACAACATATATGTTGTGAAGCATATATGTTGTAAAGGGAGTTTAAAGAAATGGAGAGATACTGAGTATTGGTGTTTTTAAATATAATAACCTGTATCTCAAAGGTAATTAGAAAACAGGACCAAAGAGGAGGAGAGAGATCATGCCCAAGTCAACTGTGAAGTAACCCTTAGACCTTGAGAGTTAAAGAAAACTTGATGAAAGATAAAGTGTTGAAAAAAGAGGAGAGCTGGATTTTGAAATTGCTTTTTTAGGGACCTAGAAGAGATCCAGATACCAATTAGAAGGACCCTACCTGTGTTGAATGAGACTGTTGGAATGAGATGTTCCAAGAAAAGAGAACTAACTTCCTTTCAGTGGAAATGGTCAAGCAGAGGTTTACTGGATTCACATATTGTGGGAGGGATTTTTGCAATGGATGGGAGATTTGGCTGATGATCTCCCAACTCTGCAGTTCTTTTTCTGACCTGTACCAAAGAAAGAGTACTTCCTTCGGTACTGATGAGTATTTTTTCAGAATCACACTTTTTATTAGAGCTACCTTTATCAACCAATAGCTTGATAACTCTGACACAAGGACATGTTCAGGTGTTATAGACACGCTCAGTTCTGGATTCTCCATGCATTTTCACAGGTGTGGTCCTTGGCCCACCTAGAAATATTGGTGAGGCCACATGGATTTGTAGATGTGTGATACTAGAATCAGGAATGATAGTGAAAATATTCAACAGCTAGAAGGCACCAGCTGAACAGCTGCTGGCTGTAAACCATCACCAAGCCATACTAGCACACACCACCTGTTAGAGCACCATCAGCAAACTATATGAGTCTGCACACACTGCCTCATTAGAGCCAAGGTACAAACTAAGTTGTGTTTTCTGTGAATTGTGAGACATCTAGTATAAGTTTTTTTACATAGTTTTTGTCTGCAATTGGCTGAAAATATTTTCTTGGTGATTAACTATTTTAATGGTGATTAAAAAAAGAATTTTATTGTTCATAGTTTTTTTTCTTGAATGTCAGGATAAACGTTAAGTGAGGCTGATTAATTTCCAGAGACTTGGCAATGGCTGTAGAGTGGTGACACAAATTTTAGTTTTGGGTTCATGAATTCTACCTTTATGTCAGGCTGCCATTCATATAACATAGTGGTCATAAATATAAATACCATTTTCATTTGCTGAGTGAGCCACTGAAATACAGTGCTACAGACTTTTATCAGACTTATACATTTTTGTTTCTTCTTTCTTTCACAGATCCTTTTCTATGTTTCTCTTTATATTCTTTTCAGAAGTGTCATTTTCAATTCTCTTTTCTTTCCTGCCTTTTTTTCACTCCAGTTATTTGATGTTACTTCATTAGGAAAAGCGAGAAACTATAAAGGAAGCAGTAGGAGGTATTTTTGTGAGAGCTCACTTTTTTTTTTTTTTAATTTGACAGACAGCGATCACAAGTAGGCACAGAGGCAGGTAGAGAGAGAGAGGGAAGCAGGCTCCCTGCCAAGCAGAGAGCCCGATGTGGGGCTCAATCCCAGGACCCTGGGATCATGACCTGAGCCGAAGGCAGAGGCATTAACCCACTGAGCCACCCAGGTGCCCCATTTTTTTTTTTTTTTTTAAATCTTAAGGCATTTAAGTTTCAACTAAACAGTTGCTAAACAAAACTAAAATAATGTCCTGTTCTGAGGTTCTGGTTCTGTGAGAATGCTAAGATAAAATTAAGACTCTGAGGATATTAAAAAGAGGCTCTAAGAACCACAAAAACAAAGGCCTTATGAGTTTCAGACTCAGATCTGTCAGTACTATCCTGTCAACACATAGCTCAGTGCACAAGAGAAATGTTCAGGTTAATTTTTATTTTTTGAATAATTGTTCAAAATTCAAAATGGTATACAATTAAGTCTTTTTTCAACCTCCTGTACCATAACCACCTAGTTCCTAAAGTCATTTATGCATATAAAAGTAAGTAATAGGGGCGCCTGGGTGGCTCTGTGGGTTAAGCCTCTGCCTTCAGCTCAGATCATGATCTCAGGGTCCTGGGATCTGAACCCCACATCTCTGCTCAGCAGGGAGCCTGCTTCCCCCTCTCTTTGCCTGCCTACTTGTGATCTCTCTCTCTCTCCCTGTGTGTCAAAGAAATAAATAAAATCTTAAAAAAAAAGTAAATTTTTCATATATATATATATATATATATATATATATATATATATATATATGTGGTTCTCCTCCACCCTCTATAACACAAGTGGTCATATATCCCTGGATGCCAGTGTTTGGTACATATTTACATATGCCTACATAGGCTGTACAGTGTATTCTCAGTAAATATCACATTAATATGTTCCGCTTTAAAGATTTCTATGTATTAATTTTATTTTGTTCCTTTTTCTCTCAAGTTAACCTTGATTCTAGATTTACTACCAGAAGCATAAAGGAAAGGGATGAAGAAATAGCCCTTAAAATTTGGAGATAAGGTGGGATTGTCAGGGCCAGGAGGATTATCTGGACAGATAGAGGCCTCTGATGACTCATGTGATTGGATCTGTTCTGCAATGTTCTAAGAGTAGAGTAGACCATCTTGTATGACAAGTGATAGTCTAGGCTGTAGTTAGTCAGCTTTGGGGAGTTTAGCAAGAAGAATAATATAGTACTTTGCCCGAGCAAAGCCTTCAGGACCTAAATGTAAAGCTTCTTTGAGTTAGTGCTAAGGAAATTCCAAGAATTGGCAGAATATGATAAATAGAAAATTGTGAGTGGGAGGCTTGTAGATGAAAAAATGCTGTATCAAGACCCTGTACCAGAGTGGATGTGAGCCGTTACCTGCAGCTGATGAGCTCCAAAAAGAGCGAAACCTATTAGGTCCTGCAGTACTGGCTTAAGATGGAAAACCTTGATTATATTCCATGGGCATTTGGTTTTGTTTTGTCATATTTTGTATTGGAAGGGAATAACTCCTATTCAGTCTCCTTGTGCTAGTGTATTTCCTCTTCTAGTCCTTTTTCTCAGGAATCACCTGAATGAGATCATTCCAAAGGGAAGTTGGATCTAGTTTGATTAGATTGTGACCTGGTCTAATCTAAATGACTAGGCTCTTCCTCCTAGGCAATCTCATCTATTCCCATAATTTTAATTGTCCCATTATGATGATGGCAACTCCAAAATCTTCTTTGGCTAACCTTTTTCTCTGAGTTCCTCAGTCACTACTGAATATGTGTACTTTTGTGTTCAGTGGGCATTTCAAATCCACCAAACTGATTGTTACCTTCCCTACTTCCCCTTCCCTCCAAGCCACTGCTACACAGTTTGTGTGTGTGTTTGAGTGCATGTGCACACGCACACAAATCCAAGACAAATTTTCATTCATTTCTTGTTTGTTGTTCCAGTGCAGTCCTCCCAGACACATAAACTAAAAGCCTAAGAGGTATTGTCTACTCCTTCCTCTTTATCACCACCTCCCACAAATAAGAGACTATCAAGCCCTAAAGATTTGCCGCCAAAATCTATCTTAAGTCAGTCTCCCTTCCAGAGCCTCAGTTACTGCCTTCCCTCAGGACCCTATACCACTTTTCTGGACTACAGTAGCTGCCCAGCTAGCCTTCCTATCTAATTTCTCCCCTTACTGACTCTCTCCAGTTCTGACAGGGTGATCTCTTTAAAGACTAGATGTGGTCGTGTCACTCCCTTTCTTAAAACTCGTGAGTGGCTCACCTATAGGATATAGTCCATGTTCCTCGGCTGGTAAACTAAGCTTTTCTCCATCTAGCCAGTGACTGTCCTCTCCTTTGCTCTTCAGCAGCATGCAACTTGTAATTTCCCAGACTGACCATGTGCTTTGTTAGTTGTAGTTGTAGGACCTGTGTGTTCTACCTAGAATTCCCTCTCCTGGAATCCATCCTATTACCCCATCCATTGGTATGCTGGAGCCAGCTCCTCCTAGCTAGGGAGAACTGTTAAATATTCAGGAATTTTGCCAGCCAGTTTTTAACCCAAAAACAGCCATGATGGGGGTATTTTCACCACAAACATCAGCAAATATTATAAATCAGGACTTTCCCTCCATCCTTAACCCTACAAAAGTGGGTCCTAGCACACCAGTACTCCTGTCCAACTGCCAACAACCTTTGCCTCAAATTCTGGCTTAGGTAGTTCTTTGAAACCTTTCCTGCCCAGCCCTCTTTCCTCTATACACATAAAATTGTTACTTCTAAACACTTTACAGCTTGATTATAGCATTTTTGACGTATAGTATAACTCTTGTGTTTACATGTCCCTTTTTAATATTAAACTCTTAAGTTCCTGGGACAGAGTATACCTCTCAGTTGCATCTGTCATCAATCATTCACTTAACATTCACTGAACTGATAACACACCAAACTGATACATTTAATGTATCTCAGGCACTGTTCTCAGGATACAAAGGTGAGGGGATTTAGCCACTGTGTAAGAAGCTCATAGCTAGTCCATGGTAAGAGAGAAATTCAAAGAGCTCATTATAATACAGTGAAACAAGTCCATTGCTAGAAAGCTGTACAAGACACGTTGGAGCCTAAAACAAAACAACCCTGCACAGTGTAATGGGAAAGTCTTCACAGAGCAGGTAAGGCTTAAAGGATGAACAAAAATTTGTTGACTTTAAATAGGTGCTACAGTTAGTATTTTTATAGATAGAACTTTTTAGTAGAAACTTTTTCCATTGTGGAAAGCTGAATTATACACAGTTCTTTGTTTCAGAGTAAATAGCAGTTTTATGTGGAAACCTTGTATAAATGTCTATGTATTAGGCATTCTCAGAATGAGTACAGAAAGCACTGAATGCTGTATCTGTTATCACAGTAATGTTGTGTAGCAGACTATTCCCAAACTCCCATCATTGCCTGATACTACAACAGTTTATCATTTCTTATGAATGTAAGGGCCAGATAGGGAGTGCTGGTCTGGCCAACCTTAGCTGATTGGGCTGGGTTTACTCATGGTTCTGCAGTCAGCCTGAAGGTCAGCCTGAGTCTAGCTTCTTTAGGATACTGTTAGCTAAGTCAGCTCAGCTCTCCTCCATGCGTCTCTTCTAGCCTTCTAACTCAGGCATGTTCTGGTGGTGGTGATAAGAGCATAAGAGAGGAAGTGGAAAGATGAAAGTCCCTGTGCAGGCCTCTGCTTGCCTCAAGCTTGCTACTGTCCACGTGACCAAAGCAAACCATGTGGCTAAGTCCAGTTAGTATAAGAGAAATAGGTAGAGGAAAATGTGAAGAACTGGGGCCATGACTATAGTCAGTCTACCAAAACACTGTGCTGAGCTCTGTCCTAGACCTTGGGTTACTCTACAGATGTTCCTTGCTCTTGAATTTGCTTACAGTTGGTTGATAATGAGTAAACTTTGAGCAGTCTAGGCCTATTGTTTGTATTTCAGTTTTGAGTGTTTGTTTTTATCCAGCTCTTGAAATGGTATTAATTATTTGGGAGGCAGAAAATGAAGAAACCCTCATTTAGCAGTATCTAATCAAGATATTAAATCCTTGACATATTCTAGTCACTTAAACTTTTTGACTAAAAAGCCATGGTGTCCACAATAAGGAAAAAACTTCTTGTAGAAGTTTAAAAACATGTTTGTTTTTAAAGGTCAATTATTTATGGGTGCCTGGCTGGCTCAGTTGGTAGAGCCTGTAACTCTTGATCTTGGGGTTGTGAATTCAAGCTCTGCATTGGACCTAGAGCTTACTTAAAATAAAATTAAATAAAAATTAAATAAAATAAAGTAAAATAGAGATCAATTATTTAATCTCTCCAACTTAGCATCTGATGAGCTAGATTCCTCATATGAAATGCAAAACTTCAATGTGGGAGAAATTTCAGTCCATTTATGAAAAAGAAACATTTTATTTATTGAGGCCTTAAGAACAGAGCAGCTCCTTTACTTTTAACTAGTAGCCTTGGGAATAGGGAACATTAAGTAACGGTTCATAAAATGTGCTCTTTTGGGTCTTTATCCAGAAGTAACTGAAGCATCCAAAATGATCCCCTTTTTTAATGAAGTTCATGTAGTCCGTGTTTGTTTAGTTTTCATCATCCTCATCATTGAGACAAATGGGCAAATGGAGAGATGTTAAGTAGAAATAAAAGAGTCTCAGAAATGGAAAAGGATGTGTGGCTGGGACAAAATAAATCCACAGAGCCAACTTCTGAGCAAGTGATTGGATCAGGAGAGTCTACCTCCCAGTTGTGCTCTAGTAGCTCTTCCCCCAAAGGAGGGTCAGTATGGCTTGCAGGATCACTGTGGTTCCCTTGACTTTTATTTTACTTTGAATTTTAGTTTTCCTGTCAGGCTTGCTCCCTGCTCCCAGCACTAGGTGGAAAACTTGTTGCAGTTCTCTAAAGCCACTGCAAGTAGGGCAGGGAACTAGAAGTAGCTACCTGAGGAAAGATTCATGATCAAAAAAATTTTTTTAAGATTTTATTTATTTATTAGAGAGAGAGAGCATGAGGAGGGGGGAGGGTCAGAGGGACAATCAGACTCCCCACCAAGCAGGGAGCCCGATGAGAGACTCGATCCTGGACTCTAAGACCGTGACCCGAGCCTAAGGCGGTTGCTCAACCAACCGAGACACCCAGGCATCCCATGTTCAAATATTTTTAAGAGAAATAATATAAACCTCAAGAAATGATTGTTGTCCCTACAATTTAATGTGCTGATTCTAAAACTAGGAGACTGTTAAAAAGAGATTACAGGGGCGACTGGGTGGCTCAGTCGTTAGGCGTCTGTCTTTGGCTCAAGTCATGATCCCAGGGTCCTGGGTTCGAGCCCCATGTCAAGCAGGGAGCCCACTTCTCCCTCTCCCACTTGTGTTCCCTCTCTCACTGTGTCTCTCTCTCTCTGTCAAATACATACATACGTACATACATAATTTAAAAAAAAAGATTACAATGTGGACGTAAATTCAACCTTGCATTGGCTGCATTTGGAAAAATAATCCAGTCTTCTTACAGCATAGTGGCATGAGAGAAAGTGTGGTGCCCTGGCTCTGCCCTTTGTGCTTACTGAGTACATTGTCTGTCCAGCTGGATAGTGGAGGCTTTTAGATTTGAAGATCTTTTGGGATCCCGTCAGCTCCAGCACACTGCTGTGCTTTTTGGCTTTCTGAGGTTGTGGCAGATCCTCATCTTGGTAACACTAATTTTTATCTATTCTAGAAGAAGATGAGCAGAGTTGTTATATGGAGGCAAAGTGCGTACAGTAATGGCCAAAGGTCGGAAGAGACTCCATCATGTTAGTATAAAGCCTCAGTTACCTCTTTTGCCACCAGATGGCGACCAGACACTTGTAAGACAAGAATTAGCTTTAGCTAAGACTTATTTTTTTTAAAGATTTTATTTATTTATTTGACAGACAGAGATCACAAGTAGGCAGAGAGGCAGGCAGAGAGAGGGAAAAGCAGGTGCCCTGCTGAGCAGAGAGCCCAATGCAGGGCTCGATCCCAGGACCCTGGGATCATGACCTGAGCTGAGAGTAGAGGCCTTGACCCACTGAGCCACCCAGGTGCCCCAGCTTTAGCTAAGACTTAACAAATGTCTTAAGAAATGAATAAATTATAAGTTAATGGTGTAACTGATTATACGTATGTCTAAAACCCTGTCAGACTATCAGCAATAGTTTCAGCAGTGAAAAGGCCATTACCTGTGATTTATACATTAGATAGTTACCCAAGGTATAGTTTATGCCTACCTATAGTTACTTAATGTTAAGAATCCTTTATCAAAGAGGATGATGTGATCAGAGTTTGAAATCGTGATGCGTATAAGGTAAGCAAGAGAGAATTGATTAATTCATCAAATGCTGGTATACTTGGAATGAAGGACCATTCTTTAAAACCTTAAAATTAATAAAGATAAAAATAGAGATATAAAAATTGTCTATATTAATACTAGAGGTACTGCTATATATAGTTCAATAAAGCAGAAGTACTGCTATATATAGTTCAATAAAGTAAACTTATCCATATAAGGTCTATCAGTGAACATTAAGAGAAAATCCGAAGTGCTTAAGGAATATTTCTGAACTGTGGATGTGACATCGAGGGAGACAGTTGGCCCTCCTTTTGCCTCAGGGGTTGACAGACTTTCTGTAAACAGTCAGATAACAAATATTTTAGGCTTGCAGTTTATATGGCCTCTGTCTACTCAATGCTACCATTGTAGTATGAAGTAGCTGTATGCAATATGTAAACAAATGAGTGCGACTATTCCAATAAAACTTTATTTACAAAAAGAGGCAGCAGGCAAGATTTGGCCATGTCCCATAGTTTGCTAACCCACATAAGGGTGAAAGCTAGAGTTCTAAAGATTTCTCCTTTTTAGGCCTCTATCTCTGGCTTTGGTCAAATAATGGGTTGAATTAGATGATCTCCGACATTCTTCAGGTTTTGTGTCCTTCAGTATCTCTCCCTGAAGCTAAGATCCATCAGGCCAAGTCAGAATGATATTTCTTTTATTTATAAGGTCAAATTTCTAAAAATCCAGCTTGAACAAATTTGAAAGTCTCCAGAGCAGGGTTTCTGAAACTTGGCACTATTAATGTTTCAGTCTGTTGTTTGTTGTGGAGGAGCTGCCCTGTGCCCTAGAGGGTGTTTAGCACCACTGGCCTCCTCTGCCCATTAGATGCCAGCAGTGCACATGCTCCCCCTCCACACCCAATGCCCCTTGGGGAGCACATCACCCCCAGCAGAGAACCACTGCTCTGGAGACTTGTATGAGTAACTGGAAGAATATCAAAACTGGAGATAACGCCATTTGACTCAGGATGGCCACCAAGATAATAAACGCATTCCTTCAGGTACAAGGTTGAAAAAGCCAAGCCCAAAAGAACAACCAGTTTATTAGAAAGAGAAAGGTGGTGAGAATCAAAGGGGGCTGGAAACTTGGTAGTAGATTGCTTTTTATTTTAATTTTATTTTATTTATTTTTGAGTGAAAGGGAGTGAGCGGGTGGGCGAGTAGAGGAGCAAAGAGAGAGGGAGAGAGAGAATCCAAAGCAGTTTCTATACTTGGTGTGGAGCCCAACTCGGGGATCGATCTTCCGACCCTGAGATCATGACCTGAGCCGAAATCCAGAGATGGACACTTAACTGAGCCACGCGTGTGCCCTGGTAGATTGCATTTTAATACTGATTTAAATCATTTTATGAAAAATGTTCTTAGAAAGACTGAACCAAAATAGATGGCTATATATAACAGGTAGGTAAGAAGTCAAACAAAAAAACATGTCTGAAGAGAGATCTAGAAGAGATCATTAACGTCAAAAATGTTTACTTTTCACTCCATATCACTTGAGATCTCTAGCAGAAAGAACTCAGACTGGATGAATCATTAGCCCTTATCTATTAAGTCTGGGTTTTTTGTTTTGTTTTGCTTTAAATGGATAAATCAAGTATAGTTTATTTCTACAGTAGAATATTACTTAGTGGAGAAAATGAATGCAGTATAGCTTCACACAGCTGCGTAGGTGGATCCTTAAAGGTAGATTTTAAATGTCAGTAAAGCTGCTCCTTTAAAAGACTGGACCACATAGCTGGCTTATGATTTAGCTACAATTAAAAGCTAAAGTCATCTATATTGAACTATAAGAGCACTTGATTTCCATCTTCCTTTTGTTTATGCCCATATTATTTCTTTTAGGAATTCATTCTCTTTCAGTTGTAATTACAGAATATTAATCATAGCCAATAAGCCCTGAATATCCATATGGCTTTGAACAAGAAATTTTTGGGTTTTGTCTTATTTTGCCTCTTGTTTTCCTTAGAGTGACTTAACACAGTGTGATGTTTTCTGAACAGTGATCTGAGAACTCAAAATACTGATTCTAATCTCAGGTTCTGTTTTTGACTTGTCATATGACCTGGGGCAGTCTCCCCACTGCTGAGGGAAACAGTTTGTTCATCTTTAAAGTGGTAGAGATTCCCCAGCTTCCCAAGGTGGTTACATAAGAATCATCATTTTGTTTTTATTTTAATTCCAGTATAGTTAACATACGGTGTCATATTAGTTTCAGGAATACAATATGGTGATTCAAAGTTACATAAGAATTATCTTTGAAGGCTTATTTAATAGGTAGATTTCTATGGTTTATTCCCAGCTCTTGATTCTTTAGTGTAGGGTAAGGCTTAGGAAGCCCACATGATTCTGGTGCATCACCATGTTTGAAAAGGATTAAAGATGATCTCTAAGGACCTTTCAACTCTAAAATGCAGTGTTACATGAGATCTCTATTTCCCTAAATGCCTTTTATTATATTACCTTCTGGGAGCTCTTTTATATACTGCAAGAAATATTTGAGATCAATACATCGTAGATTACCCCACATATACACAGCCTTGGTTTGCTATACTGTGATCATCTTATGGCTCAGGATGAGAATCTTGACCCCCAATGATTGTGTTAGAAGATGATTTCCCTTTTCACCAGGGTCCCATCTCAGCTTTCTTTGTCTTCATCCTTGGATTTAGAGAAGAATTAAATAACTTGATATTCTGATTTCCCTGTAACCATAAAGTGGAATAAAATTAGAAATTCTGTATCGTGGTTAACTTGTTTGTTTTTCTTTAATTTACAGAATGCTCTTTTCAGTTGCATTAGCAGAAATGAAAGTAAGTATATTGTCAATGGTTATATGAGCAGTCCAAAGAGCAAAATACAGTTTAGAGAATACAATTTAGCTGTTACAAATGTTGCCAAGACCTGGCATTATGACGTGGGCTGTTAGTAAGCTGCCTGAAGGATTTTGGTAGGCTCTTTCCTCAGTGGTATTCAGGGTATTCGTGAATTATGACAGTTGCTATGTCTTAACAGTAGCTTTACAAAGCAGATACGACTGTTAGATGGGAAGATCATGCCCTACTTGAATTAATAGGATTACTTGCAGAAATTAAGCATTCCCAGGTGATACAATGTTGTGCTTACCAAGGACTACTTCCCAATTCGTTCAGCAAACATTTACTGCCTACTTGCTCTGAGGAGACAGACACAGGATTGATATAGTGTCCTAATAAAAGTGCTGTGGGAGTTCAGAGGAAGGAAGGATCACATCCAGCAGGGGTGTTTAGAGTTGACTTTGTGGAGTTGGCAGCTGAGCTGGGCCTTGAAGGATGGACAATATATCAACAGTGGAGATGGGAGGAAGGGCATCCCAGGTGAAGGGAGTAGTGAGAGCAGTTGCAGCTAGCAAGACACAGCTGAGGAACAGACAAGTTGTTTGGATTAGTTTGGCAGTTCAGTGTATCAGAGTATGATAAGAAACATCAGCTGGCTAGATTTTATCTTCTAACCCTCTCTAATTAGGGCTTAATTCACAATTTCCAAGACATTCTCATAGTAATCTCTGTCCTCCCACACTGGCGAGGAAGCCAGGCTAATGGAGGAATCAGAAGATGGGCACCTTTGGCTTTTTTTCACTTGTCTCTTCTGTCCTCAGTATTCTCCACCCCACCCCTCAGTTTATCTTAAGGTTAATGGTGATACATGTAGCCATTAATTACTCTTTTTGTTGAAATTGAACAGTTCAGCAATGAGGACACTAAGTAGTAACTGTAAGTTACAAACAGGTGGCACAATAAGTATTAAACAGTTTCCTGATGCAGGAAACAGACCTATCCTGTATCAGTTCAGTCCTAGTTTAATTTGTGTATAATTTTATCCTTGTCATTATTTCTGGATTCCTTGCTGATTCCCTGGTCGGTGGAATTCACCAGAAACCTGATTCTGGTTCCTCCATAACCTGTAATAATTGTAAGAGATTTCCTACCTGCCTTTCTCTTACCCATTTCCTGCCATACCTGGGTTCCCTTCAGCTTTGCACAGACCCTCTAACCTCTCCTATGTGGGTCTTGCACTTCCCCAGTATAAAACCCATATCTGCACCCCCAACCACTCATCTAGGCCCCCCCAGAGACCTGAGATAGTCCCCCTTGATTTCTAAAAATGCTCAAATCAAAAAGGGTATTTCAAATGTGGGTTTTACTTTTCAGTATTAAAGCAAGTAATATCAGTTGTGAGGTAAAGACCACTTCAAATTAGACATGTTCTTAGAGATGTTCAAATAGAACTTTTGAGAATTTTTTCAAGATACACAGTTATATAACTGTCAAATATATGAAATGAGCCTGGTATCCCAGTTTTTACTGGTCTTGTTTTATAAATGGGGAGCATATTGGGTTTGGTTTTATTTTGGTTTTGTTTGCCTTGCTTTGTTTGTTAATCCCCACAAATCTAACATGAAAAGAAGTTGTTCCAGTGGTTCTTGGCATGGGCAGTATTGGCATTTTGGGAGACTGCTTTGGTTCTGTGAGATGGCCCTGTACCTTGCACAGCAGTGAACAAACCCAACCCCATGCACTAAATGCCAGCAGTGTTCCCCAAGTCATTGTGAAAACCAGAAACATGCAGAGGGGTGATCGCACTCTTCCTGAGAACCACTGTGCTGGATAGACTATACACTCACAAATACTGTCTCTCTTAACACCAGCAAGCACCTGAATGTCCTCATGGCTATGCCTATAGTAGTGATGATTTAATCTGTGCCGTGGCTTTATTTCTCAAATTCAAAAAGGTACATAATGTTCTATTAATATTCTGATGATTTATTGTTAGCAAATGGCTATTTCCATTTCAACATCATCTCCTTTTCTTCCCCCTAGTGGGCTCCGTTTGTTGCAGTTATGCAGGCCATCACACAAACTGCCGAGAATACTGTCAAGCCATCTTTCGAACAGACTCTTCTCCTGGTCCATCTCAGATCAAAGCAGTGGAAAATTATTGTGCCGCTATCAGCCCGCAATTAATACACTGTGTGAACAATTATACCCAATCTTATCCAATGAGGAACCCAACAGATAGTAAGTCAAATGAACATACTCCTCTCATTTCAGTCATTGGTAAAATCATTTGTAAAAAGGAAGTAAATTCTTGAGAGATCTGCATTGGTCAGTTGTTTAAGCATCTGACTCTTCATCTCAGCTCAGATCTTGATCTCAGGATCGTGAGTTCAAGCACCCCATTGTGCTCCATGCTGGCTGGGTGTGGCGCCTACTTAAAAAAAGGAAGTAAATTCTTTTTTTTTTTTTTTTTTAATTTTATTTATTTATTTGACAGACAGAGATCACAAGTAGGCAGAGAGGCAGGCAGAGAGAGAGAGAGAGGGAAGCAGGCTTCCTGCGGAGCAGAGAGCCCAATGCGGGGCTCGATCCCAGGACCCTGAGATCATGACCCGAGCCGAAGGCAGCAGCCCAAACCACTGAGCCACCCAGGCGCCCCAAGGAAGTAAATTCTTGCAGATAATCTGCAGTCTCAGTCATTTGGGAAACACCAGACTTCCTTTGGTGTTTTAATTTGGCAGATTGCATATTCTTATCACAGCTGAAAGGTACCAAGAAAGGTAGAGCTGTCAAGGGTATGAGCAATCAGGCACTCTTTGTTCTGGGGATGAGAGAATTCATTAGTATGGATATTTTGAAAGAAAGTTGGGTTATGACCATGAGAATTTCAAATGTTCAGACCTTTTAATCTAGCAATTCCATTTCTCAGAATTTATCCTTCACGAAGATTCATAAGTTTGCAAAACTATATTCACACATGTAAAGGATGTTTGCTACCACACTGATGGTAATGGAGAAAAATTAGAAATAACCCAAATACCCATCAATAGGGTATTGATTAAAGTTGATGAAATAAATTATATATCTATAGAATAACAATACTTCATAACCAACATAAAGAAAAAAGCATGTTTATGGAAAAAGAAGTCTAAGATATAGTAAGGAAGATAGTCAAGTTGCAGAACTAACTGTATAGTATAATACATTTTTAGTTATATACATATTTCATTTTATGTTTTTATAATGTTTGAATTTTTATAATGAACAGTTATTACTTTTACAATAAAAGCATCATAAAAATGAGAAGAGATCCTGATACTTTGGAAAATCAGGACCTCCTAATGAACCTGTACCTTATGGGGTCTTTAAAGTCTCAGCTTTATATGTCCTATAATCCATTTTCTTCATTTAAAAGTGACCAAACTTTAAGCAATTGACTAATTAACCAAACTGACAAAACACACAAGATTTATAAACCAAATGCCAAAATTTTGTTTACCCTGGGATACTGAGAGACTTGTTTTTGTAAACTCAGAGGTATTGATATGCATCCAGCAGCTGAAGCAGAACTCTAATGCTTATACTATTTTGTGGTGTGGCTGATGAAATCAGAGGATGAAGCATTTGCCACAGATAACCTTTATTCATTTTTTTTATTTTAAAGATTTTATTTATTTATTTGTCGGAGAGAGAAAGCAACAGTGTGAGTGAGCACAAGCAGGGGGAGCAGCAGGCAGAAGGAGAAACAGGCTCCTCAGTGGGCAGTGAGCCCAATGTGCACCTTGATCCCAGATCCCCAGGATCATGACCTGAGCTAAAAGCAGATTGAGCCACCCAGGCATCCCTATTCTTTTTTTTTTAAGATTTATTTATTTTATAGAGAGGGTGCATGTGCATGGGGGAAAGGGCCAGAGGGAGAGGGAAAGAGAATCTTAAGCAGACTCCCTACTGAGTGCAGTGCAGACTCAATCTCCCAACCCTGAGATCCCTACCTAGGCCAAAATGAAGAGTCTGATGCTTAACTGACGGCACCACCCAAGCACCCCAAACTTCATTCATTTTAAAGGCAGAAGCAACCTGATGTCTTGTCAGAATTTGCTATTGTATTATTTAAATACAGCTTAGGGGGGCCTGGGTGGCTCAGTAGGTTAAAGCTTCTCCTTAGGCTCAGGTCATGATCCCAGGCAGTGGGCACCCTGCTCATCAGGGAGTCTGCTTCTCCCTTTCCCTCTGACCCTCCCCTCTACTTGTTCTGTTGCTTGAGTCCTCTTTCTTTCTCTCTAAAATGAATAAATTTAAAAATCTTAAAAAAATAAATTACAACTTAGTTAACTTGCACAGATATATGAAAGCTCTATCACCCAGAATGTGATAGAATATGGTTTTGTGGATTTTGCTATTGAAATTATTCATCTCTGTCATTCTGTCAAGAACACAATCCCTTTTAGGCAGTTGTTTCTAGCATGAAATAATTCCAGTTTGATCTGTAATGATTATGCTCCTTTTCCAGGAACATAAGGTACTTTGCATGTCAGGACTTCCTAGGTGTAGGATGAGATGAACTTTCATTTGTGTAGTATTGGTTCTAAAGATCCCATGTTTGGAGACAATGGTAAATTCTAGTAATAGATACCTTGTCTACCTTTAGCTCTTCAGTTATTTGTTAGACTGCAAATAATGGAGAGAGAATTTGGTAGACCCTGTGTACTGCGGATACTGACATATGACTGAGTAGTAGTGTTTCCAGGATACCACCATGTTCTTCTGTTCTGAGCAGTGCATGACATAAAATCAGCTAATTAAGCCACATATATTCTGAAAATGTAGGTTTATATTGCTGTGACAGAGCTGAGGACCATGCTTGCCAAAACGCCTGCAAGAGAATTCTGATGTCTAAGAAAACAGAGATGGAGATTGTTGATGGCCTCATCGAGGGTTGTAAGACGCAGCCTTTGCCTCAGGATCCTCTTTGGCAGTGTTTTCTTGAAAGCTCACAGTCTGTTCACCCTGGAGTCACTCTACACCCTCCTCCCTCTACGGGCCTCGATGGAGCTAAATTGCATTGTTGTTCTAAAGCAAACACTTCAACATGTAGGTCAGTATCTCATTTTCCTCTATTAAAACTAGTAGAAAATAGCATTTTACTTAATGATTTTAAGCCTAGCAAATGTACATTATGTTTTTGCATTGTATAGACTTAAGAGTTTAGAAGATGTAAAATCTTTCTTTCATCCAGCAACATTTATTGAGTGTCATGTGTATATAAGACATTGTTTTTGAACATTGCTAAAAAGAACTGTATTTTGGGGTATAGAGAATTAACATTGGCAGAGCAATGAATATTTAAAAATGATGCAACATGGATTCTACCCTCAAGGCTATCATTAGGTAAGCTTACAGTTTAGAAGATGTTTTGATGTGACCACTAAGGGACATTCTCTTTGCTAAATTATGAAACTTGGAACAGTAACTGACCTTTTGTATATATTGGTGAATGATCTGGGTTGGCACTTAAACCCAAAGTTAGATAGCAGTATATTGGCATTCATTTGGATGATACACTTAGGGAAAAATTACACAAATATAAGACAGAAGAAACAATCTAGAAACAAGAATAAATGGAGGTAACTAAGGTCATGGTAGAACACAGGTGAACTAGAAGTTTACTTTATTAGGGATATTTTAGATGAAAATGGACCACGTATTACTAGAAATCCTGAAATATCACCTACCATGAGTGAAACAGTTTTTCCTGAAACTGAATGGACCTTTAGCAAAAAGTTTGCCTAGAATAACTCCTCAAATACCAAAAATATTAAAAAATCTGGAAGATATCCAAAGAAAATTAACAGAAGAGCTTAAAGAGAAGTTAAATTGGTCCGGTAATTAAGGGAATTTGATTGCTAATGGGAACTAAATGTATTTATGGGAGGGATGCTGAGTAATTCTTTGAATGTCCTTAAAAGTATTTATGCCCTAAAGTCACTGGAGATTGGAATTGCTGTGTCGTCTAGAAGAACTTCACTAAGAAACACTTTGCCCTACCTTACCTTGATGTAGGATTTTTTGGTTTATTTCCATCTTATGATTGATGTTGGTTTGTATAATTCCTGCATATATATAGAAAACTAATTCTGAGATGTTACTGAACAGTCTGTTGAAGGTCATAGAGAAAGTTAAGGACCAGAAAAAGAACTGGTTTCCAGCTCAAGGTACAGAATTTAACTCAGTTGCACCTTCCTCATCTCAAAGATGGATAAGCTCCATGGAGAACAGGGACTTTATCTCCCCTATTTACTGTGATATATCCAGTGCCTTGAACAGGGTCTAACACAAAATAGGCACTCAATAAACATCAGCAGAGTGAATGAGCAAAATTATAAAAGTAAAAACATCCTCCTGATAGGGTTAGTTATGAAAGTTAAATAAAATGTGGCAGGAATGGAGAATTTTTATGTGTGACTTTGCATATTTTGGGAGTATTATATTTTATATTACATGTATTTTTTAAACATTTTTATTACTTTTATAAATTTTAAAAATTAAACTAACGTGAAATTAGTTTGGAAATGGTACTGATACTATTTTAGTCATATGCAAGTTGCTTTGTAATCATTGAGTACTGCAAATAAGATTGTCATATATGAACTACAATAGTATATAGAAGCCTTGGAATTCATAAGCTTTTACATGTAGACTACCTTGGCCTATCTTTAAGAATGTAAGTGACTTTGGGATAACTTTTCAGGGAGAAACTAATGAACCCTAAGTCTGTAAGCCTTCTTAAATCTAAGGACCATGTCACAGTTTTACCTCCTGTGAATGAAATATAAATATAGGGGAATCTATCTTTGTGGAGGCAAAACCATATGCCTTACCTTACTTTATGTAAAGGTAAGACAGAGATCAGAAATATAGAAGAAATAACTGTGCCAAGAATAAGAATGTACAAATACTGTAATAAAACATTACCTTTAGCACTGAGCTTTGTAGCAATCACGGGAAAATGGAAAGAAACAGATGACAAAACAAGATGAAGATTTTCATGGAAAAGTTCACTGTTTATGGCTCTAAATTCTAGGAGATAAATTTGAGTCTTTTGGTTTTAGTAAGTTTTTTTTATTTATATTCTGCAGTATAGTTCATAGATTTTGAGTTTTTTATGCTAATCAAATTATTTATTCATTTGGCTCATCTGTGTTTCTGCATTTGTGCCTTTGTTTCAGAGAACTGTGCACTAAACTTTATAGCATGAGCTGGGGCAATACACAGAGTTGGCAAGAATTTGATCGTTTTTGTGAATATAATCCGGTGGAAGTGTCCATGTTGACCTGTTTAGCAGATGTTCGGGAACCTTGCCAGTTGGGCTGTAGAAATCTTACTTACTGTACAAATTTTAACAACAGGTAGGAGTAAACTATTGTACATGGAATGGAAGTATTTTATCATTATCTTTTTCTTAAATAAGTGAAAAGACCACTTTACTCTGATTTTTACTCTGATGCTAAGTTAAAAGGAAGTAGTATTTTTTTTTCTGATTTCATCTTTAAATGCTATAATCTATCCAGTAAATCACCTCTGGGAAAGGAAGTACCATAACAAAGTTCCTTTTAGACTAGTGATACTTAAAGCATCTAGAATTCAAAGAACCTTTTCTGCCTCAGTCTACCATTCTTCCCCTCTTCCTTCTATTACACAACCAGTGGAAAGAATACATTGCAGAATAAATCACTGTAAACAATTTGGCCATCAAATGCCCTCTTTTGAACTGGTTTACTTCAACCAGTCTGGAAGTCCCACTCAGTTCCCTATTTCATACAAAAATATTGTCTTCTTTGTATTTTCTTGAGGTATCAGTATGGTCAGAAAAACTACGGCCCAAAACTGAATGCCTGAACAAACAGTGAAGAAAACAAAAAGGCATCCAGAGGCATAGAGAACACCATGTCAGAGAAGGCAGAGACACAGTTTCTAAGCAAGGGGGAGCTGGTTTTGTGAGCTACAGTCCGGAGATCAAAGGGGCAAAGAGGGAAAGAATCATTCAGTTGGGCCAGACAGAAGTTCAAAAGGACATAAATCCTATTCTTTTAAAAGTACTCAGAATATTTCTTTAAAAAGGTATTCAGAATATTATTTCGAGTAAGAAAACGGAGATATCTTTACGGTTGGTGATAGAATATTAGCCAGTAAGGACCTGGTTTAGAGATTGAGTAAATTTGAAACCTATGAAATGTTTGAAGTTAAGCTTGGACTTAAAGTCTGGCTTCAGGGGATAGTGGAGTAGTTTGTATCAAACTAATACTTCTGCAAGTACCAATTATGAACTCTGTACAAAATATGAAAAAAGTATTGTTTTGGAGGTGGTAGAGAATAACCAATAGTAGGAGGAGCTGTATCTCATGAAACATAGAAACCATGCTGCATGAGGGCCACATTTATCCAGTTTTTCCTTCATGAGCACCCTTAGCCCCCTCACATGGCCTAAAAAATTCAAGCAAAAAGCAGCAGTCTTGGGCTGAGGAGCTAGAGATCAGAGTTTAGGGCTGCCAGGGTGGCTAGATGTAGGAGTAGAAAACCCCAGAAAGGTGGGAACCACTAAAGGAGTTGCGCCCAAATCTGCAAACAAACTCCCTGTAAATCCTTAAATTTAACAAAGTGACAGTATACAAGGTTAACGTAGAAAAGCCAACTGTAATTCTGTATGTTAGCAAACAATAGGAAAATGAAATTTATTTTAAAATACAAATTTACAAAATTACATCAAAAACACGAGATACGGGGCGCCTGGGTGGCTCAGTGGTTTGGGCTGCTGCCTTCGGCTTGGGTCATGATCTCAGGGTCCTGGGATCGAGCCCCGCATCGGGCTCTCTGCTCC
>NC_081565.1:35292073-35316036 GCF_022355385.1 Mustela nigripes | reverse complement strand
GGTTTGGGTCATGATCTCAGGGTCCTGGGATCGAGCCCCGCATCGGGCTCTCTGCTCCGCAGGAAGCCTGCTTCCCTCTCTCTCTCTCTCTCTCTGCCTACTTGTGATCTCTGTCTGTCAAATAAATAAATAAAATCTTTAAAAAAAAAAAAAAAACCATGAGATACTTAGGGTAAATTTAACAAAAGAGGTGCAAAATCTGCATATTGAGAACGAGAAAACTTCGCAGAGAAAAATTAAAGACAGTGAATAAACAGAGAGAGGTACCCTGTTAATGGATTAGAAGGCTCAATATTGTTAAGATGTTAATTCTCCTGAAACTAATCTCTAGATTCAGTACAATCCCAATCAAAACTCCAATTGGCGTTTTAACATTGAAATTGCCAGACTAATTCTGAAATTCAAATGAAAATACAAAGGGCCTAGGATAGCTAAAATAATTTTTTTTTAAGATTTTATTTATTTATTTATTTGACAGATCACAGGTAAGCAGGCAGAGAGAGGGGGTAAGCAGGCTCCCTGCTGAGCAGAGAACCTGATGCAGGGCATGATCCCAGGACCCTGAGACCATGACCTGAGCTAAAGGCAGAGGCCTAACCCAGTGAACCACCCGGGTGCCCCAGCTAAAACAATTAAAAAAAAATTGGAGAACTTAGAGTATCTGATTTTTTTTTTTTTAAAGATTTTACTTATTTATTTGATAGAGCTCACAAGCAGGCAGAGAGAGAGGGAGAAGCAGACTGACTGCTGAGCAGAGATACTGATGTGGGGCTCGATCCCAGGACTCTGGGATCATGACCTGAGCCAAAGGTAGAGGCTTTAACCCACTGAGCCACCCAGGCACCCCAGAGTACCTGATTTTAAGACTCATTATAAAGCAACACAAATTAGAGGAACCTAGGGTGTCTCAGTGGGCTAAGCGTCATGATGCCAGGGTACTGGGATGGAACTCCATGGCATGCTCATCACGGAGTCTGTTTGTTATTCTCTCTCCCTCTCCACCTCCTACCTGTTCTCTCTCTCAATAAATAAGTCAATATAATTAATTAATTAATTAATTCTTAATTAATTTAAGATGGGTCATAGAACAAAACAAAACAAAAGCTGAAAATATAAAGCTTCTAGAAGAAAATATAGGAGAATATCTTGATAAACTTGGTATAGATAAAGATTTTGTAGACAGGAGACAAAATGTGCTAATTATAAAAGAAAGCAATAATGAGATAGGGTTCAACAGTAAACACTTATTCACTAAAAGACACCATTTAAGATTTCTCAAATCTTGAGAGAAAATATTCATTGTATCACATATGCACACTTACAGTCACACACACATTTGACAAAGGGCTTGTAACCAAAATATATAAATAACTCCTATAACCTCATAATAAAAAAAAATCAAACAACCCTTGGGGCGCTTGGGTGGCTTAGCTGGTTAAGCATCTGCCTTTGGCTCAGGTCACGATCCCAGAGTCCTGGGATCAAGCCCCACAGCGGGCCCTTTGCTTAGCAGGGAGCTTGCTTCTCCCTCTCCTTCTGCCTGCTATTACCCCTGTTTGTGCTCTCTCTTTCTCTGTCAAATAAATGAATAAAATATTTTTTAAGGATTTTATTTATTTATTTGAGAGAGAGAAACAGAAATGAGAGAGAGCGCAAGCGGAGAGAGGTCAGCAGGAGAAGCGGGACTCAATCCTGGGACTCCAGGATTATGACCTGAGCCGAAGGTAGTCACTCAACCAACTGAGCCATTCAGGCACCCAATAAATAAAATCTTAAAAAAAAAAAAAAAAAAAAAAAGTCAACCCAATTTTTTAAAAATGGGCAAAAAAACTTTCAAGGGTCTTTCACCAAAGATGACATCAAAATAGCCCCCATACATTCAAAGCTGATATCCTTTGATGTGTCATATGTACTTTCCTTAAGAAAATCAGATTTTCCTATTGCGTTATGTATGTATGTCAGGATCTTAACTATTACTTCTCTCTAGAAAATAATTTCCGCTTGATTCTTTCTGGATGTTTTTCTTTTCAGGCCAACAGAACTTTTCAGGAGTTGTAATGCTCAGTCAGATCAAGGAGCCATGAATGACATGAAGCTGTGGGAGAAAGGAAGCATAAAGATGCCATTTATCAACATACCTGTTCTTGACATTAAGAAGTGCCAGCCAGAAATGTGGAAAGCAGTCGCTTGTTCACTGCAGATTAAACCTTGTCATAGTAAATCCCGGGGAAGTATTATTTGCAAGTAAGTTTCTTCCCTCTTAATGACTCTCCAGTCTTGTTTCAGATGATGGTCTGAACCGCAGCCTATCTGTAGAGTTTTCTCTCCCACCACTTCCCTTTGCCCATCCTCCCCACACGTCAAATGCTCTCTCGCTTTTTCCTTCTCTGCTTGAAACACTCTTCCATCTCCATTTGCCCACTCCTGTCTTTCTTAGCCTCTCTCAAATGCCAGTCATTCCCATGGAATCTTCCCAGCTCTCTCCTGCTAATAGTAATTTATCCTTCCTACAAACTTCTGTAGACCTTCACCTGAACTTCTCTTATGGAATTTAGTTTCAGAAATATTTGTCAAGTGCCTTCAATAATTCTATTTTTATATTTTAATTTGTGTACTTATATTCTGTTAGACTTTGCTCTCCTTGAGTTTATACTTTATGACTTCTTTTTCTTGTCTCCTCTTTTCTCTTTTTCTCTTCATCAGGGATTAGCAGAATTCTGACACACAGTAGGTGTTCCATACTGTTTAATGAGTGAGGGAGTTAGTGAATATAGTCATTAGGACCTATTTCTAGTGAGCATTTTGTGAATGGTTTGCTTAGGAGATCTAGGGTAAAATAAAGATGAAAGCTGCTATCCTGGGTAAAACCAGCAGCATTACCCATGTAGTAATCTATGCCAGCTGATCTTCAACATCTATTTTTCCAAAAAGTTTTTCTAAAAACCAAGTTACTATCCAGCCCCTAAGCTGTTGGTGTATGTCTTGGTGCCGCTGGGCACTTGATGACTGATTGCAGATCATTTCAACCTTAAACAGGGTCCAGATACATTCTGTGGCATGACTTGGTAATGACTTGAATAAGGGGAAAGATAGGGAGTAACTTGGGTGACAAGAGGCAACTAGTGGGAAATTTATTGACTCTTAGCATAAGAACTTATAGAAAAGGAGTCAAATCCCTTTTAAGACTGAGAAATTTTAAAGTAGTATACTTTCTAGGTGTTATGGGTCAATCCCCTTAACATTGATAACAAAAAGATATTTAAAGGGGGCTTGGGTGGCTCAGTCGTTAAGTGTCTGCCTTCGGCTCAGGTTGTGATCCCGGGGTCCTGGGATCGAGCCCTGCATTGAGCTCCCTGCTCAGTGGGAAGCCTGCTTCTCCCTCTCTCACTCCCTCTGCTTGTGTTCCCTCTCTCATTGTGTCTTTCTTTGTCAAATAAATAAAATCTTTAAGAAAAAAAGATATTTAAAAAGAGAAGGGGAGGGAAGGAGTAAGAAGCAAATAAGTATAAGATGCTGAAAGAAAAGATGTATGATTTTGCAAAGAGCAGATCAGACTAGTCTAGTTTAATTTCCTTTCGAAGACCGGGACAAGCCACACTGATGGTAGTAACAGTATGAGCATAAAATTTGAGCAAGGCCTTTGATCTCAGGTAAGAGAAAGGGATGCTTTGCTAGTGTAATACATTACTTACTACTCTGCAACCAGGGGTAGTCTTGACTCCTGGGTTTTTTTGCCATTACTCTGACAATTGTAAAATATTTTATGAAAACTCACCTTCTAGAAGCCTTCAGAAACAAGATTGATACTGACTAGACAACATGAGGAGGTTCCTTGAACCCTAAATTTGTGTGTATTTTTCTTCTTAAGATCAGACTGTGTGGAGATTCTGAAGAAATGTGGGGACCAGAACAAATTCCCTGAAGACCACACAGCTGAAAGTATTTGTGAGCTTCTGTCACCTACAGATGACCTAGAGAATTGTATACCTTTAGAAACATACCTCAGTAAGTACTTTGTTTTTTAAGATTTCAAGTATTTCTGCCTTCCATCTCTGCCCTTCATGTTTGCTTTGGATGAACATCTATCTGTTGCGAATGTGTGGTTTAATGATTCTATCTCAATTGCAGACTCTTATCTTATTTACTTGGCCTTTTTGGCCCTGGAAAGAATTGTCATCTTAAAACATATAAGCTCAAGTGACTGTCTTATCAGTCTGAGGAAATGATGAAATATTATCAATCAGGAATTGTAAGCAGTGAATCTGGGGCAAGCATCATAGATAATAGCTCCATATCATTGCTGTCCTCTTGCCATGATTTGACCAGGAAGTGGAATTTTCCCCCAGGGCATTTTCAGCTTTTTGTAATTAGAACATGAGTGGGCCTGAGCCAGGCATTGGTTTAGACACATCTACCAAATAGGGAGTAAGGAATTGACTGTCTGAGTTAGTATATGAAAATGGAACTTTTGTCTCTGCCAAAATACTCCTGCCAAGAGCTAGGCAAAGAGCTAGAAGAATAAGTTGGTATCTCCTTAAGGGATCCTGGAGCTGAGTTTCTCAGCAGGAGGTGACCTTGAGTGGAGGAAACCAGAGGGATAATGAGAAGAACTCACACACACCATGTATTGTAGTAGCAGTAGTGCAAGTGTCTAGGATGCCCCCACAGGGCGTTAGTGCCCCCAGGCTGGCTGGAAAGGCAGACCTTGAATTCAGCTCCAGCTTGCTTTGTTCTCCTGTGTTGCATATGACTTAAGTTCTACTGCAAATGAACAGAACAATAGGTAAAGGTAAAGGGAAGCCCAGAAATAAATAGTCCAGAGCTGTTAGAGTGGTTCACCGTCCAGAGTCCGCCCTCTTTTTGCTTTCTGCATTCTCCTTAGTGTTTCGCTTCCATCATCAAGGTTACTTCAGGTACTTTATTCTCATGACATGGCTCCTAGAAGTCTAGCCACCATATCTTAGTGTAAGGGAAAACCACCCTAGGTGTAAGGGAAACTGAGAAAGATGATCATTTTAGCTATGGACCCATTGTCACACCATTATTAGTAAGCAGAAAGAGAAGAGTGGATGCTAGATGTGCAGCTAGTAATATCAGCCACATTTTCTTAAGGCCAACAAACTATGTCCCTCAGCCTTTATGATCAGTGTAACCAAAAAAAAAAAAAAAGAAAGAAAAGAAAAGAACAAAAAAGGATTAGACTAGAGTATAGACCTTTGTGACTTTGGACAGATCACCTCTTTCTGCCTCAGAAAGGCTAGATGAGATGAACTCTAAGAACTCTTATACCTTTCTTAACCCTACAGTGTGAGTCTGGCCTAAAATCAAGTAAGCAAAGCTAATGTATTCACAAGCCTAGACTCTATTAAAGCAGTGAAATATATGTGTAGAAGGAAAAAAAGTTAAAAAAACGTTTTTGTTTGAATTTTAGTACTCTCTTTAAATATCATATATGCTTAATATAAAGTGAGACTCTTCCATGGTCATTATTTTATAAGGTGACAAATATAATCATGGTACGGGATCCATCTTACCATAGTGAATTATTGTCGTTTATAGTAAAATGTGCCAAGTTATTCCTCTTAGGCATAAGCACCTCTTTGACCACTCTACCCAATGTATACTTTCCATTCCTTTATACTACTTATTACTTATCATTGGATCACTTTTTTATTTTTACACACAGAGACACACAGACACACACATTATACTCTACCTATCCCCAGTCTGTTTATTGTCTCTTTCCCAAATAGAATATAAATTCTACATTAGGGATTTGTCAGTTTTGTTCACTACTGTATCTCCAGTGCTCAGAACTTTTCCCAGCGTATCATAAGTACCCAGTAAATAAACAGGTGAATAAATGTATATATGTTTATACTAAATTCACAAATTATCAGAGAATCTGTGTGTTTTAATGGTTTCCTGGAATCGGACCTTGGTTTCTGCTCATGAGCTCTCATTTATTCTAGCCATAATTAATTCGGATAATTTAGAGACCTCTGTTACCTTTTTGGGTTGGTTAAACTGATCTGTGTTTGATTTTTCAGGGCCAAGTACTTTGGGTAACATTGTAGAAGAGGTCACTCATCCCTGTAACCCAAATCCTTGCCCTGCTAATGAGCTCTGTGAGGTTAACCGGAAGGGTTGTCCGCCTGGAGATCCCTGTCTTCCATATTCTTGTGTTCAAGGTAAGAGGTAAATGGGTGTGGTTGTGGAGTGGGTATGGATTTGTGTTGCTGGTGTTTCTGTATAGGGATACTCTTTGGAGTAAGCTCTAAATAAATAAATATATATATATATAGAAATAAAATCTTTTTTTAAAAAAAGATATGTGTAATTTTACAACTAATTTTTTAATTTTATTTTATTTCTAAAAATATTTTATTTTTTAAAGATTTTATTTATTTACTTGACAGAGAGAGAGATCGTAAGTAGGCAGAGGCAGGCAGAGAGTGGGGGGGAAGCAGACTCCCCGCCGAGCAATGTGGGGCTCAATTCCAGGACTCTGAGATCATGACCTGAGCTGAAGGCAGAGGCTTAACCCACTGAGCCACCCAGGCACCCCACAATTTTTTTAAATTCAGGAATCCTCTTGAATAAGAAATGCTTATCCCATTGAATTTTGATAGTCTTTCTTTCTGGTACAGTGGGCAACGTTTTGCTTCCTTTTATTTATTTCCCAATTGAAAATGTTTCTTTGTCCTGTTAAAATCACCATTTTAAAATATCTTAAAGTAATAAGGAATAGAAGATTAAATAAGCATGATGTCTCAAAGGATCATCTATAATATTTGTATACCAGAATATATCAGTCAAGATAAATTTTGTTAAAATTGGAAATGAATGGATTTTCCTTAAGCCCAATCAAGTATTCAGCTTTTCTTGAATTTATGATATCCTTATATTCTATCCCTAAAAGTTTTCCTGACCAAGAAGTTTCCATAGTTCATTTTTAAAATATCTGTGATTTTTTAAAATATCCTTGATAAGCCCAAAGCAATAAAAAAAAAATACATATCTTATAGCATTTTTATACTGAACTATAGCTAACTCTGGGGTATAGGTCCATAATCACCACCATCTTATGGAACATGGAATTTTCCATTTGAGAAGATATGTTTCAGTCAGTGAACCAGACCAATTCTTTGACTTAGTGAAAATTCTATTACATAAACTTTAGTAGCCACACAATACCTATGAGACCAATGTAAAATATATCTAATGTCATAACAATATCATGGCACAATACCATCTCTCTCAGCTTATTTTTGTTTGTTCAGGTTGCAAATTAGGAGAAGCCTCTGATTTCATCGTCCGTCAAGGAACACTAATCCAGGTGCCATCATCTGCTGGAGAAGTTGGTTGTTACAAAATTTGCTCATGTGGACAAAGTGGACTCTTGGAAAATTGTATAGAGATGCACTGTATAGATCTTCAGAAGTCATGTATTGTTGGAGGAAAAAGAAAAAGTGAGTCTTGAGCTGTACTTATTTGCTTTTTGTTTTTAGTATGAGATTAGTTATCTTTTTTTTTTAAGATTTTATTTATTTATTTGACAGACAGAGATCACAAGTAGGCAGAGAGGCAGGCAGAGAGAGAGCGAAGAAAGCAGGCTCCCCGCTGAGCAGAGAGCCCAGTGCGGGGCTCCATCCCTGGCTCCTGGGATCATGGCCTGGGTGGAAGGCAGAAGCTTTAACCCACTGAGCCACCCAGGCGCCCCTGAGATTAGTTATCTTAACTTTGTAGGAAGAACATTGGATAGATTCCCACCAAAGAGTAAGGTCTACAAATCAGATCCTCCAGGCCAGTATTTTCCAAACTGTACTCTACAGAACACCAGGACTGGGGCGCCTGGGTGGCTCAGTGGGTTAAAGCCTCTGTCTTCAGCTCAGGTCATGATCCCAGGGTCCTGCGATCGAGCCCCGCATCGGGCTCTCTGCTCGGCAGGGCGCCTGTTTCCTTCTCTCTCTCTGCCTGCCTCTCTGCCTACTTGTGATCTCTGTCTGTCAAACAAATACGTAAAATCTTTAAAAAAAAAAAAAAAAAAGAACACCAGGACTTCTAAGGAACCCTCTTAGGAGCCTCCTCAAAAAGGGACTAATAGCTAATAACAACTAATATTACTAAACTTTTGGGGTGCTTGGGTGGCTCAGTGGGTTCAAGCCTCTGCCTTCAGCTCAGGTCATGATCCCAGGGTCCTGGGATCGAGCCCCACACCGGGTTCTCTGCTCAGCAGGGAGCCTGCTTCCCTTCCTCTCTCTCTGCCCACCTCTCTGCCTACTTGTGATCTCTACCTGTCAAATAAATAAATAAAATCTTAAAAAAAAAATACTACTGAACCTTTAATTGTGTGCCAAGCACTATGCTAAGTCTTGGCCTGTGTTATCTCATGTGACCCTTCCAGTTGTTCTTTGATTTCTGTGTTGTTGTGAGGAAGATGATGCTCAGACAGGTCACCCAGCTAGTAAGTGACTAAAGAAGAACTCAGTCCTGGGTCTATCTGACTCCAAAGCCCTTGACATCCACAGGCAAAGACAGAGGTGTGCTCCTTCCCTTCCTTCCTCAACTACATCTCTTTATGCGTAAAAGTCAGAGTTTGACGTTGTAGAAAGCAAACTATTGACTAGGCATTGGGAGACAGCACATGAACAAGTGCCACCCTTTGATGCCCTCTCTAAAAGTCTGAGGGTCTTGCTTTCTTATTGCTTCCTTAACCATGTTTGCTTATAGCCCTAACAAACATTCTGTCAATATACAACCTCTGAGGATAAACAAATTCATTCCTTCCATAGACTTCCAATGATTAAATGCCTGCTCTTTACAGAAGAACATACTAGCACCTTATGGGGCTGAAACTGGGATGAGGGATTCAGGTCATGTTGTACATGATCAGATGGGGGAGCATTAGAACCACAAAAGGAGCAGACCCAGTGCTCTTCAAGGACCTAGTCATTCCCGCCACAGCATCAGGGGAGTCTTAAACTCAAAGATTGCATCAGGGCTGATTGTGGAGAGATGACTGAAGTTCCAGAAGGAAGAGAGGAGCATGTCAGGCAAGAGGGGCAGCCAGAAACATTCTCAGAGAACAGGGAGCAGTCTGGTAAGACTAGCACTTCGGGGGTTTGGAGAGAAATGGTGGGAGATAAGCATGAAAATATAAATATTACAGATTTAGCTTCTCAGTTTGTATATTCAGAAGTCATCTTTCAAGAATTTATATTTTAAAACTTTTTAAACTATTAAATTGTTAAAATATGATTTATTTATAAATGCATGAAATGGAGCAACATGTTATTTCTCCTTTCCTTAGGTCATGGGACCTCCTTTAACATTGACTGCAATATCTGTTCTTGTTTTGGTGGCAATTTGGTGTGTTCTACCCGCCTGTGCCTCAGCGAGCACAGTTCAGAAGATGACCGGCGCACCTTCACAGGTAACCACGGCCACCTGGAAGCAGCCCTTAGCGGCCGTCATCCCTTTGTACCCGTTTCCCTTCAAGGTAGCTTCACCACTCTCGCCGTAACTGCAGATGTACGTGGTAAAATAAATACATAATCTGAGAACAAGGTACTTTCCCTCTCTGGATCTCTTTCTTCCTCTATGAATTGAAGGCATTAAACAAATGATTTCCTAGGACCCTTCTAGCACTAATACTCTGAAATTCCATGGGTTAAAAAGAACAGGGCCAGTGACTGGGACGGTTTTAGTAAAATGAAACTTTGTACCTACTAAAATCCACCCCTACCATTATATTAGAAAATGTATTTTCTAAGTTAGTCTGTGTTGTAATGTTTTTCTCATCACCTTTTCCCTGTCCTGCCTTAGCTTACTAGTTCATTCCGTGGAGACCCTTATAATAAAGCTATAAGTAGGAAAAGTAAAGAATGCTCCTTCCAATCTAGTGTATAAAATCTAGAAATTAGAGGTTTAAAGTCTGGCTTGGGGGATTTCTGGACTGTCAAAGGGTAATATCAAAACCAAAATAAAGACAAAGGTTGTAAACTCATCATGTTCCACTCTTCATCTCCTTAGAGAAGGGGAAGAACAAGAACTTGGGAAATTATTGTAATTTTGAGACTTAGGCATTTTTATGAACATCTCTGGGTTGTGTTTGAACTGAGACAATATCTGAGTCCCAAAAAATGAGATACACTTTGTGGCCAATAAAATCTCTTTAGAGTCTGTTAGCTAAACAGTCATTACCTTAATTTATCCCAGGACATGAGGGGCTACAAACCACAGGGAAAAAAAAGTCCTGCTAGTTGTAAAGTTCATCTTCCAAATACATTTGGATATAAGTAAGTTAATAAGTAAATTAAATAAATACGTAGTTTTCCATAAAAATCTTTAATTAATTCGTCATCCCCAGTGGTTTTACGGTTTCCCTAAGCAGAATGAATGTCCCTCATCAAAACAAGCAAATAAAGGATAATAATAAGGATAACAACAACAAGAATGACAATAAAACATCAAGATTGGTACTCAGGATAGGTAGAGGGTGGGGTGGGGTTAGTCCTGCCTTTACTTCCCTAGCAGCCTGCTGTGTACTTCTTATTTCTGATATCCTTTTTATTTTAATGGGCCGGGGGTAGACCAGTAAATCCCTAATCAGTTCTCTTCCCATGCCTCTCCATGTGCCAACCAACTCCCGAGAAAGAAGAATCAACTTGCTGCTGCAGCTGCATGAATTGGGGTAAATTTAGGGGGCTACATGGCTCGTCTTGACCCAGAACCAAGCGTATTTCAGATCTGGAGCAAAACAGATCCCAGTAGATAGCAAGAGACCCTGCTGTTGCTGTCAACAGCTGTAGCTGCTTCTCAAGAAAAGAGCATCGCATCTCACTGGCCTGTTTGCTTACTGGAGCATAACCCAGCAGAATAAAGCATAGCAATGTCAAGAACGCAGTGTTCTACTTTCTTCTTGTTTTGGTTTACCCTTTAACATTGCAGAGATCTCCCAAGCCAGACTTCAGACATCTAAATTCTAGATTATTCACTAGATTGGGAGGAGCTTTCTTTACTTTTCCTACCTATAGCTTTGTTTACATGGGTCTCTACCTCTGGGGTCAAGGTCTGGAAGCCCTCAATTAGCTGGCAATAAATGGAACAAAGGAAAGCCAGTATGCAGACAAATGCCTTTTCAGAGCCTTGCCCTCTTTAAAAGCACTCTCAGAGACTGGAGGGATGCCTTTTCCTGAACTTAATTCACAATGCGGTTTTAACTTGAAAGTTCTGTGTTAATTAGGAAATATGACAGGCAGGAGAACGTATAAGTAGCCAGCATTGAATCTGTGTCCTCTTCCACAGGTCTGCCCTGTAACTGTGCAGATCAGTTCGTCCCTGTGTGTGGGCAGAATGGCCGCACTTACCCCAGTGCCTGCATTGCTCGCTGTGTGGGCCTCCAAGACCATCAGTTTGAGTTTGGATCATGCATATCAAAGGATCCATGTACTCCAAATCCCTGCCCAAAAAACCAAAGGTAAATTAAATGACTCCTTACCTTTTTTCTTTTTTTCTTTTTTTAAGTTTTTATTTTAATCACCTGGTGCTGATCACCTGTTTCACCAGTCTCCCCACATACCTTTCCGCTGGTAACTATCACTTTCTTCTCTATAGTTGAGAGTCTGCTTGTTGTTTTGTCTTGCTCTGTTTTTTGCCCCGTGTGTATTTTGTTTCTTAAATTCCGCATCTAAATGAAATATATTTGTCTTTCTCCGACTTCTTTCACTTGGAATTACACTCTCTAGCTCCACCTATGTCATTGGAAATGGAAAGATTTTATTCTTTTGTATGGCTGAATAATACTCCATTGTGTATATATGTATGCCACATCCTGGAGAGTGGCTCAGGTGTCCCCAGTATGGAGGACTTGGGGGCCGACAGAAGCCCAAAGACACAACCTGGGTTTATTGTTAGGGCCTCAAGGGCATAGCAGGCCTGATCTGCCAGCACAGAAGTGGGCTCCCAGGGAGCCGAGTGGAGGGAAGGGTTGGCAGGTGTTCAAGGATATTCCAGCCATGCGGTCACCTGGCATTTTGCAAGCTTTCTTGCAGGGTTCAGGCACGACCACTCAGGACCACAGGCCGGTCCAGGCGGTTCCCCTGAAGCAAATTCACCAGGGGATTCTGGCCGATTCTCAGGAGCTTTCTGCCCAAATTGACATCACGCGCCTGGTGTCTGCAGCACTTTCTAGCTAGGTGCATGTTGTGACCATCGGGGACCGCGGGCCGGGCACAGGAGGCTCCCCAGCGGGCCCCACTGAGGCAAGCATCCTGGGGGCAGAGTTGAGGGAGGGGGTTAGGCTGAGGGTCAGGCTCCCGGTTTGTGGCCCTGTTCGGGGAGGGCACCAAAGTTGGGGGTGGCCTCAGGGGGGCATGCGGGTTTCTCCCGCTCTGAGGGTTTTGCATGGCTCCAAATGGCACGGTATCCTCCGGGAGAGGGGGCAGAAGTCTTGGGGTATGGCTTGGAGCCCCCACCATGGAGGGTTTGGGGGCCAGGCAACCCAACCTAGGGATAGGGTTCAGGCCTAGGGGCAGCGCCAGGCTGCAGTGGGCTCCCAGGGGTCTGAGTAGAGGGCGGGGTTGGCAGGCATTCAAGGTGATTCAGACCACACATACACCTGGCGTGTAGCACGCTTTCTCGAAGGGTTTGGGCTGCAACCACTCGGGACCATCGGCCAGGTCCAGGCGGCTCCCCTGAAGGCCCATCCTGCTGGAAGCAAGTTTGGTGGGGGTTTCCAGCCAATTCTCAGGAGCTTTCTGCCCAAATCGACATCGATTTGGGCAGAATGCTCCTGAGTATTGGTCCGCATTGGGCAGCGATTCAGGCAGCTCACCTGCCAGGTGTCTGGAGTGCTTTCTTGCTAGGTAGGTGTTGCAACTGTCAGGGACCACAGGCCGGACCCACGAAGCTCTCCTGCTGGCCCCTGCTGAGGCAAACTGCCTGTGGCCAGAGTTGAGGGAGGGGGTCAAGCTGAGCATCAGGCTGTGGGTTTGTGGCCCTGGTGGTGGGGCACTGAAGGTGAGGGTGGCCTCAGGGAGGCATGCGGGTTTCTCCCACTCTGAAGGTTTTGTGAAGCTCCAAATGGCATGGTTTCCTCCTAGAGGACAGGTGGTGTTCTGGCGTGTGGCTCAGGGTCCCCAATCTGGAGGGCCTCTTGAGACAGAAGCCTGTAAACCCAACCTAAAGTTAGTGTTAGGGCCTAGGGGCATGGCAGGCCTGATCTGATGGAGCTAAGGTGGGACCCCTGGGGGTCTGAGTTGAGGAGAAGGGTCACGCAGTGGGTCAGGCTCCAGGTTGGTGGCCAGGAGGTTGCCAGATTTGGGGATGGCCTCAGGGAGTCATGCAGGTTTCTCCCAGTCAGAGGATTTGGAGCAGGACCAAATGGCACAGTTTCCATCTGGGTGGCAGGCAGACTCCTGGGGTGTGGCTCTGGTATCCCCAATCTGGAGGGCTTGGGGGACAGGCCATGGGGGACAGAAGCCTAAAAACTGACCTAGAGATCGGGTTAGGGCCTTAGGGCATGGCAGGTCCCATCAGCTGGTGCTGCGCTGTGGCAGGGCTCCCCAGGGGCCAAGTACAGGGTGGGGTTGGCAGGTGTTCTGAGGCAATTCGGGCCACACGTGCACTTGGCGTTTAGCGTGCTTTCTCACAGGGTTTGGGCGGTGACCACTGGGACCATGGGCCCTTTCCAGGAAGCTCCCCTGAAGGCCCATGCCACCAGAAGCGAGTTCGCTGGGGAATTCCGGCCAATTCTCAATGAGCTTTTTGCCCAAATTGACATCGATTTGGGCAGAAAGCTCACTGAGAATTGGCCAGCATTGGGCGGCGATCCAGGCCGCTCATGCACCTGGTTTCTGGAGCGCTTTCTCTCTAGGTGTGTGTGGCAACCGTCAGGGACTGAGGACTGAGCCTATGAGGCTCCCCAGTGGGCACCCACTGAGGCGAGCTCCCTAGGGGCAGAGTTGAGGGTGGGCGTTGAGGGCAGCCTGTGAGCCCTCCAGGTTTGTGGCCACTGGGGGAGGAGGGAGGTGGGCGCCGAAGGTGGGGGTGGCCTCAGGGGCACATGCAGTTTTCTCCCACAGGAGGGTTCTACGTGGCTCCAAACAGCACTGTTTCTTCCTAGAGGGCAGGCAGAGTCCTGGGGTATGCCTCAGGGATCCTCCATCCGGAGAGCTTGGGGGCCAGGCCCTGGGAGCTGGAAGCCTGACAGCCCAACCTAGGGTTAGGGCCTAAGGGCATTGCAGGCCCGATTTGCTGGCACTGAGGCAGGACCCCGGGGAGGCTGAGTTTAGGGCAGGGGTCTGGCAGCAGGTTAGCCTCCGGATTTGTGGAGAGGGCGGAGGGTGGGGGTGTAGTGCCAAAGATGGGGGTGGCCTCGGGGGGGCATGCACCTCTCTCCCGCTCTGAGGGTTCTGCAGAGCTCCAAATGGCAGGGTTTCCCCCTAGGGGGCCAGTGGTGTCCTGGGGTATGGCTCAGGGGTCCCCAGTGGAGGGCTTGGGGATGAGGCCTTTTGGGATGGAACCCTGAAAACCCAAACTGGGGTCAGCGTTAGGGCCTAGGGACATGGCAGTCCCTATCTTCCAGTGCTGAGGCAGGCTCCTTGCATGGCTGAGTTGAGGGTGGTGCCTGGCGCTAAGTCAGGCTCCGTGTTTGTGTCCAGGGGCCAATTGAAGTTGGAGGTGTCCTCAGTGGGGCATGCAGGTTTCTCACACTCTGATGGTTCTTTGCATCTCCAAACGAAATGTTTTCCTTATGGGTGGCAGGTACAGTCCTGGGGTCTGGTTCATCGGTCCCCAATCTGGAAGGTTTATGGGCTAGGCCTCTGGGGACAGAAGCCTAGAAACCCAACCTAGGATTAGGGTTAGGGCCTAGGGGCAGGGCAGACGGATCTGCTGGCACTGAGGTGGGCTCCCCGCATGTGTAAGTTGAAGACCTAGTTTAGGTGGCGAGTCAGACTCTTCTTTTCTGGGCACTTTCCATAGTTTGGCTATTTAGGACTTTGCTGCTTATAAACACTGGGGTGCAGGTATCCCTTCGGATCACTACATTTAAATCTTTAGGGTGAATACCCAGTTGTGTGATTGCTAGATGGTAGGAGTGTTCTATTTTTAACTTTCTGAGGAATTTCCATGCTGTTTTCCACAGTGGCTGCACCAATTTCCATTCCCACCAACAGTCCAAGAGTGTTCCTTTTTCTCTACATCCTCACCAACAACCAGTTGTTCATTTTAGCCATTCTGGCTGGTGTGAGATGATATCTCATTTTAATTTTGATTTGCATTTCCTGGTGATAAGTGATGAGCATCTTTTCATGTGTGTATTGACCATCCATATGGAAAATATTTCATATGTCTTCTTTGGAGAAATGTCTGTTCATTTCTTCTATTTTTTTTTTTTAACTGGATTCTTTTTTGGGTGTTGGGTTTTTAAGTTCTTTATGTGTTTTAGATACTAACCCTTTATCAGATATGTCATTTCCAAATATCTTCTCCCATTCTGTAGGTTGCCTTTTAGTTTTGTTGATTATTTCCTTGGCTGTGCAAATCCTTTTTATTTTTATATAGTCCAAATAATTTGTTTTTGCTTTTATTTCCTTTGCTTCAGGGGACCCATCTAGAAAAAAATTCCTACAGCCAATGTCAGAAAAATTACTGCCTCTGTTCTCTCTAGGATTTTTATGGTTTCAGGTCTAATATTTAGGTCTTTAGTCCAATTTTTAATTTGTTTTTGTGTATTGTTTAAAAAACTGGCCCAGTTTCTTTCTATTGCATGTTGCTGTCCACTTTTCTCAACACCATTTGTTGAAGGGACTGTCTTTTTCCGATTGGATATTCTTTCCTTTGTTGTCAAAGATTAATTGCCATATAACTGTGGGTTTACTTCTAGATTTTCTGTTCATTGATCTATGTGTCTATTTTTTGTGCCAGTACTGTATTGTTTTGATTATACATCTTTGTAATATAACTTGAAGTCTAGAATTAGGATGCCTCCAGCTCTGCTTTGCTTTTTCCAGATTGTCTTGGCTATTCAGGGTCTTTTGTGTTTCCATAAGCATTTTGGGATTATCTAGTTCTGTGAAAAATGCTGTTGGTATTTTGATAGGGATTACATTAAATGTGTAGATTGCTTTAGTATTTGTTCTTTCAGTCCATGAGTGGGGAATGTCTTTCCATTTCTTTGTGTCATCTTCCATTTCTTCCTTTTATAGTTTTCAGAGTATAGGTCTTTTACCTCTTTGGTTTGGTTTATTCCTAGACATCTTGTGATTTTTGGTGTAATTATAAATGGGATTATTTTCTTAATTCTCTTTCTGCTATTTCATTATTGGTGTGTAGAAATGCAACAGATTTCTGTAAATTGATTTTGTATACTGGGACTTTATTGATTTTGTGTATCAGTTCTAGCAGTTTGTTGGCAGAGTCTTTCTGGCCTTTTTTTTTTTTTTCCTCATCTTTTATGTATAGCATAGAAGCATGTCATCTGTAAATAGTGAAAGTTTTCTTCTTCCTTACTGATTTGGATGCCTTTTATTTCCTTCTATTGTCTGATTGTTGTGTCTAGGACTCCCAGTACTATGTTGAATAAAAGTGGTGAGAATGATCATCCTTCTCTTGTTCCTGACCTTAGGGGGAAAGGTCTCAGTTTTCCCCTTTTGAAGATGATGTTAGCTATGGGTTTTTCATATATGGCCATTACTATGTTGAGGTATGTTCCCTCTAAACATTTGTTGAGGGTTTTTCTCATGAATGGATGTTATACTTTGTCAAAAGCTGTTTCTGCATCTATTGAAATGAACATATGGTTCTTACCATTTCTTTTAGTGATGTGATGTATCATGTTGATTGATGTATGAATATTGAACCACCCTTGCAACCCAGGAGTAAATCCCACTTAATCATGGTGTGTGATTTTTTAAATGTATTGTTGGATTAGGTTGCTAGTATTTTGTTGAGGGTTTTTGCATCTATGTTCATCACTGTAGTTCTCTTTTTGTGATATCTTTATCTGGTTTTGGTATCTGGGTAGTGCTGGCCTCATAGAATGAATTTGGAAGTTTTCCTTCCTTCTCTATTTTTTGGTATAGAGTAAGTATTAACTCCTTTTTAAATGTTTGATAGAAATTGCCTATGAAGCCACCTGGTCCTGGACTGTTGTTTTTTGGGAGTTTTTAAGTTACTGATTCAGTTTCTTTGCCAGTAATCAGTCTGTTAAAATTTTCTATTTCTTCCTATTTCAGTTTTGGTAGGTATTTGTTTCTAGGAATTTATCCATTTCTTCTGGGTTGTCCAGTTTGTTGACATCATTTTTCATAATATTCTCATAATGGTTTGTATTACTGTGATGTTATTATTACTTCTTCTCTCTCTCTAGCTCCTGGTTTTATTGATCGGTTGTATTGGTTTCCGGTTTTTTGTTTATTTTAGTTTCTATATAACTTATTTCTGCTCTAATTCATATTATTTCCTTCCCTCTGTTGGTTTGAGGTTTTAATTGTTCTTTTTCTTGCTCCTTTAGGTATAAGGCTATTTATTTGAAATTTCTCCTGCTTCTTAAGGTAGGCTTGTATCGCTATAAATTTTCCTCTTAGAACCACTTCTACTGTGTCCCAAAGGTTTTGGACCACTGTGTTTTCATTTTCATTTGTTTCCATGTACTTTTTAAATTTCTTCTTTTATTTCCTGATTGACCCATTTATTTTTAGTAGCATATAACTTAAGCTCCATGTATTTGTGGTCTTTCCGGATTTTTTCTTGTCATTAACTTCTAGTATCATAGCATTGGGTGAGAAAAGACATATGGTATGAGTTCAGTCTTTTTAAATTTGTTGAAGCTTGTTTTGTGGCCTGATATGTGATCTATTCTGGAGAGTGTTCCATCTGCCCTTGAAAAGAATGTATTGTGATGTTTTATGATGGAATGTTCTCAATATATTTGTTAAATTCATCTGGTCCAGTGTGTCATCAAAGCTATTGTTTCTTTGTTGATCTTCTGTTTAGAGGATCTGTTGATGTCAGTGGGGTGTTAAAATCCCTTACTTTGTGTTATTATCAATTAGTTCCTTTATGTTTGTTACTATTATATGTATTTGGGTGCTCCCAGGTTGGGGGAATAAATATTTACAATTGTTTTATCTTCTTGTTGGATTGAACCCTTTATTATTAAATAGTGTCCTTCTTAGTCTCTTGTTACAGTCTTTATTTTAAAGTCTCTTTTATCCAATATAAGTATTGGCCTTTCTTTTGTCTTTCTTTCTTTTGGCATCCATTTGTATGATAAATATTTCTCCATACCCTCACTTTCAATCTGCAGGTGTCTTTAGATCTAAAACAAGTCTCTTACAGGCAGTATACAGATGAGTTGTTTTCTTATTGGTTCTGTCAGCCTATTCTTTGATTGGAGCATTTAGCTCATTTATATGCAAAGTAATTATTGATTGCTGTGTACTTATTGCCATTGTATTACTTGTTTTGTGGTGCTTTCTGAAGATTTCCTTGATCCTTTCTTGTCTTTCTCTCTTCAATGGTTAGCTGGTTTTCTTTAATGATGTATTTGGATTTCTTTGTCTTTATTCTTTGCATATTTATTAGTAGATTTTGTATTGTGGTTACTATTAGGTTTGTATATAACATCATCTCTATATAACAGTCTATATTAACTTGTCTGTCATTTAAGCTTGAACTTATTCTCCTTCCCACATTTTAGGTATATGGTGTCATATACCTTTTATTTTGTGAGTTCTTTGATTTTTTTACAGAAATACTCCTTTTTTATATTATGTATATCCTACCTTCATACTACAATTTTTGGTCTTTATACTCAAAAAATACTCTTTAATATTTCTTATAGGGCTGGTTTAGTGGTCATGAACTCTTTTAGTTCTTGTTTGTCTGGGAAGCGCTGTCTCTGCTTCTGTTCTGAATGGTAGCCTTGCTGGATAGAGTATTCTTGACCGCAGGTTTTTCCCATTCAGCACTTTGAACATATCATGCCACTCCTTTCTGGCTTGGAAAGTTTCTGGTAAAAAAAATCCACTGATAACCTTATGAGGTTTCTTTTGTCTGTAACTCTCTTCTTTTGTCTTGCAACTTTTAATTTTTTTTTCTTTATCACTGTGTCTTGCCATTTTAATTACAGTGTGTCTTGGTGTGGATCTGCCTTTATTGATTTTGTTGGGGGTTCTCTGTGCCTCCTGGATCTGGTTATCTGTTTCCTCCCCCAGACTGAAGAAATTTTCAGCTGTTATTTCTTCAAATAGATTCCGTGACCCCTTTTTCTCTCTTCTTCTAGGACTCCCATAACATGAATATTATTATGTTATGGAGTCACTGAGTTCCCTAAGTCTTTTCTCATTTTGTCTAATTCTCTTTTCTCTTTTTTGTTCAGGATTATTACTTTCCATTATTCTGTCTTCTAGGTCATTAATTCATTCCTCTGCTTCTTTCAGCCTGTTGTTTTTTCTTTCAAGTGGGTTTTTCATTTCATTTATTGAGCCCTTTATCTCTGTGTTATTCGTTACTCTGTGTTAAGTGTCTCACTGATGTCCAGTGAGTATCCATATGATCATCGCTTTAAATTCTCCATTGGCATGTTACAACATCAGTTGTTGTATCTATTTTGCTTAGATCTCTTAGGCATGGCCTTGTCCTATTCTTTCATTTGGGACATATTTCTCTGTCTTCTCATTTTGTCTAAGACTCTATGTGTTAAGAAAGTCAACCACATCCCCTGTTCTTGAGGGTAATGGCTTTATGAAGAAGTTCTGTAGTGCCCTGTAGTGTCTCCTGTTCCTCAGGGCCTGGTGCTTCTTTATCCTTCAGGCCAGTCATCAGCAGAGGATCTCTGCTTGTTGTGGACAGTGCTTGGTCCTGGCCTGAATGTGGTGCTTTTTACCTAGATGTAATCTGGTCTGTTAGTGAAATGAGACCTAGCACCACTGCTACTAGAACCTAGGCTCTCCAAAATCCCACATGAGGAGATGCAGTGTTACTGGGGTTTGGGCTAGTCTTCTGGAGGAGGGTGCCTGCCACACTGGGACTCAAACAGCTGTGCCCAGAAGGGGCAGTTCTACCAGAACATGATGGTGTGGGGCTTGGTTTAAGCAAGTAAAGTAGTGAGTGTTGGTGCTGCACTGTTTCCCAAAGGTGGCCCTGTGGTTTTGCTGAGAAGCAGGGGAGGGAAATGACACATTCCAGTTCCTTTTTTCCCTGGAGGGGTCTCTCGGTGAATGCCATCTCTCTGGGACACATTCTGAGATGAATGAATAACCGCCCTACTATGTGCCCCGGGTACTCTTCAGATTGCCATTTCCACACTGTATATCTGCAAACTGTTTGCCCTGCCTTCTTTTCAAAACCAGCCCCAATGTCTTCTGAGCTCTCGCAAAGCCAAGCACACTGACCTTTAAAACTCCAGGCTTTAAGCCCCACTGGTTCCAAGAACTCGTGAAAATCAGGCCCTCTCACTTTCCAAGCCAATTGCTATGGGGATTTGTTTTCCCCATGAACTCCCCTGTATACTAGTTTGTCTCTCACCTTCCTTTGCAACTGTGGCTGCCTCCCCACCACAGGGGCTACAATCCATTTCTCTCCCAATCCATGTCTCTGCACTTCCTGCCTTCTTCTCTACTTTTAGTTTTAGAGTTTGTTCTGCTAGTCTTCAGATCAATTTCCAGAGTATTTAGAATGGTCTAATAGTTATCTAGTGTGTGTGTGGGTTGAAGTGAGCCTAGGGTCCTCCTACTCTATCACCATCTTCCCCAATGGCTCCTCATCTTTTTCAACTAAAGACCAGCACTTACCAAGCATCTATTGTATACCAGACACTGAAATACCAAAATGAATTAAGAAGACCTCTGTCCTAAAGAGTACAGTCGACAGGTAAAGAGCCATGGTAAAGCTCCTTGATGACACACTGTGATTAGGGGCCCAGAAGTGTAGCTGATGCAGCCTGGGGGAAGCCTGGGAAAGCCTCTAGAAGATGTGATACTCAGCTAAGAAGATGAGAAGGAGATTGCCAGCAAGGTTGATAGCAGAGGGTGGTGTTGGTGAAGGCAGGGAGAACAATAGGAGCAAAGATCTTGGCCACTAGAAATGAGAAAATAGTGTGATGTCTCTTGGGAGCTACAGCAATTCTATAAGACTTAAACAGAAAGTGCAAGGCACAGAATGGTAGCAGACAAGATGAGAGAAATGGATGTATTCTCTTTATTAACTATTTATGCCTGATAGTAATAGAAATTTTCTTCTACTTATCTACCTCCATATTAGGGATTGGACATGAGAAATCTCTGGAAATGCAAATTCAGTTTTGTGCGAAGTTTTTTGTTTAGGGGCTTCTTCCTCTGCAGTTTCCTCATGAGCTCAGAGTACAATGGATCTAGACTTAATGATGGGTTTCTGTATATGGTGGCCAGAAGGCAGGAGTCCCGCTGACTGTCTTAGGTTTAGGCTTCTAGAACAGTTTTCCCTAGCTGCCTTAGAGACCTGAATAGGACATATCCTTTCCTAGTGAAGAATGTTGTGGAGAATAAGCAGTTGCATCTCCATCCTTAAAACCTGTTGCAGTAAGGAGTGAAGGAAAGATTCTCACACATACTAAGAGAAATGACAAAGATAATTGGTCATCCATCTGGCAAAGTATATACATGAAAACTTAGCCTAAAAAGTTCCTATAGGGGACGCCTGGGTGGCTCAGTTGGTTAAGCAGCTGCCTTCAGTTCGGGTCATGATCCCAACGTCCTGGGATCGAGTCCTACGTCGGGCTCCTTGCTCAGTGGGGAGCCTGCTTCTGCCTCTGCCTGCCATTCTGTCTGCCTGTGCTCGCTCGCTCTCCCTCTCTCTCTCTCTGATAAATAAATAAAATCTTAAAAAAAAAAAAAAAGTTCCTATAGAAGGAAGTCAAGATGCTGGGCATAAGAAATAAACTGATAAGATGATATAGTTGTGTTGGGAGGTGACTTGAAGGCTGTTTTGTTATTTGTTCATTTGTTTTCTCTGTTAGCTAACCCTTCTTTTTTTTTAAGATTTTATTTATTTATTTGACAGAGAGAGATCACAAGTAGGCATAGAGGCAGGCAGAGAGAGAGAGGAGGAAGCAGGCTCCCTGCTGAGCAGAGAGCCCGACACGGGACTCGATCCCAGGACCCTGAGATCATGATCTGAGCCAAAGGCAGCGGCTTAACCCACTGAGCCACCCAGGTGCCCCTAGCTAACCCTTCTGAATAAGGTTGTTTTTCTCTTACAATAAAACAATAAAATCCCAAAGTGGGAAGGTCATGCTGGGTATAGTACAAAACCAATATAAAAAGAAAAGATCAGGGCGCCTGGGTGGCTCAGTGGGTTAAGCCTCTGCCTTTGGCTCAGGTCATGATCCCAGGGTCCTGGGATCGAGCCCCACATCGGGCTCTCTGCTCCACAGGGAGCCGGCTTCCCTTTCTCTCTGCCTATTTGTGACCTCTCTCTCTGTCAAATAAATAAATGAAATCTTTGTTAAAAAAAATATGTGTGTGTGTGTATTATACACACACACACACATATATATATAAATACTATATGTATAAAAAGAAAAGATTGAGTGTGCCTGGGTGGCTTAGTTGGTTAAGCGACTGCCTTTGGCTCAGGTCATGATCCCAGGGTTTCAGGATCGAGTCCCACATTGGGCTCCCAGCTCTATGGAGAGTCTGCTTCTCCCTCTGACCTTCTCCCCTCTCACACAAATTTTCTGCATCGTAACAAATGATAAACTGGAAAAACATCACAGAGAAAGGGCTGATATCCTTAGAGTATAAAGAGTCCCTACAAATCAACAGGAAAAAATCAACAATCTAATATCCTCTGACCAAACAGAGAAGGTACAGGGAGCTATGAGTCTGCAGGAGCTGGGAGTCACTAGATGGAGGGATCTTAGGTTTCTGAGTCATTCTGTGGAAATCCACTTGCTGAACACACAAATGGATTGTATTTGAACTTCTGTTATATTAAAGTACTGATACTTTGGAGGTTGTAGTCACTAGAGAGAATTACTCTATAAAAGCTTTATTTCAAATGTTTAATACCTATTTGTTTTTCTATGTTTATATCTTTGGTTCATTTTTCTATTAGTTTTTTTTTTTTTTTTTTTTTTTTGCCCATTTCTGTATTAGGTTGTCGATGAAGGTTGCTCTTGAGAAGCTTTCATAGGCCAGGTTTAAGAGTGACATTTACCTTTGCTTCTAACCACACTCTCCTGTTAGAATTCAATCATTTGGCCACAACTTTTGCCAGGGAGTCTGGGATATATAATGTAGATGTGTGCCCAGGAAGAAAATTAAAATGAACTTGATGAACATCCAGCCAAATGTACCACCATGCTTCACCTTTCTTATTTTAAGAGAAATGCAAATTAAATTAAAACTACAACTATACACCATTTTCCATCTATCAGATTGGCAAAGGTAAAAAGTTTGTAACGTAATGTAAGGAAACAGGCACTCTCCTGCAAGAAGGGGGTTGAAGGAAGGGTTGGTACATCCCTTTTGTCTAAGCCTATCAAAAGTTTAAATGCACATACTCTTGACTCAGCATATATAAATATTTATACTTACATAAAAGATCTTGGGAAGACTAAACAAAAAATTGACAATGGCAGCTGTTTCTGGGAAGTTAGTGGGGGCAGCTGGGATGGAAGAGTAAGAGGCAGACTTATTTTGCACCATATTTAATTTTCTCTCTTTCCGGTTTCACCATGGGCTTGTGTTATCTGTTCAAAAAATAATTGGTTAAAAAATAAAAGTTGGGGGCGCCTGGGTGGCTCAGTGGGTTAAGCCTCTACCTTCGGCTCAGGTCATGATCCCAGGGGCCTGGGATCGAGTCCCGCATTGGGCTCTCTGCTCAGCAGGGAGCCTGCTTCTCCTCATCTCTCTCTCTGTCTGTCTCTCTGCCTATTTGTGATCTCTCTCTCTGTCAAATAAATAAATAAA
>NC_081565.1:35276342-35291973 GCF_022355385.1 Mustela nigripes | reverse complement strand
GGGCTCTCTGCTCAGCAGGGGCCTGCTTCTCCTCATCTCTCTCTCTGTCTGTCTCTCTGCCTATTTGTGATCTCTCTCTCTGTCAAATAAATAAATAAAATCTTAAAAAAAAAAAAAAAGTTGTGTTCATTCATCAAATATCTACTGATTACCAGCCATCTTTCTAAAGGACACAACGATAAGCAAGACAGAATCCCTGCCCTGATCATGTTCAATTTACTCCCTGAATTCTCAAATTTCCAATTGATCTTATTTCTCTATACACAACTTCATAAAGTTTTTCCTTCCACAATTACCAAATGCCTCCTGATATTCTTGGTTCTCATCCCTTCCATGTTAATAGATAATGAAGTTCTAAATATTCTTCTCCATTATTTTTTTTCAAATGTCTTACATTTCCAAAAAACCATAACTACATGCATTCTAATTTTAAATCCCATCAGGAAAAGCGGCCATATATTAGTAGTGATGGAGCTGGTGGTCATTTCAGAGCAGGAGACTTAACCCTAAAGAGATTAGAGGTCATTTCCTTTGAAATCAAAATAATGCTAGCTGATATATTCTTCTCCTTTTATTGTACAGACTAACATTTGTGTTTCCTGTTATTTCAAGGCCCAGTGAAACCTCAACATTTTAATAGGTCTCCTTATAGAAAGTTATAAATGCCAATGTAGAAATGAAAGAGCAGAAAAGTCGAAAGAAGAGCTATCATCCCCAGCCCCTCCAAGGAAGTTCAGGAATTAAGAATGAGGCAAGGTCCTGACATTACTAGGAAGACCCAGCTTTGTGGGGTGGCATTGTCTCTGTGATTCACAACCAGCCAGTGGCAGGTCCTCAGCCTATAAGCACAGAAGCCTGAGTTTTTCAGCTCATACTGTGAAGCCTTCTCTTTAGACAGACTCAGTAAAACCCAAGCTGGAAATTAAACCCCAGAAAATGCTTCTTTTATTATTGACTAAAAGGCCTCTAGCGTCAGACCCCAACCCACCTGATGAGCCCTCATATCCTGCCTCTTCTGTCCCTGTGAACTTGGCTCCTACCCTCAGGGTCACCTCCCCTTTCCCCCAGCACCGTAGTCACACCACACCTTTGCTCTTGCGGCTTCCTCAGCCAGGCAGGCCAGTGTGGCCCTCCTTATCCCCCAGGTGACAACCAGGACACCACCTGTTCCGGCTGCTTTCTCCAGGCTCCTGAATCAGAATGACTCATTCCCACGGGCATTTTGTATAGAACCTACTTGCTCACTTCATATGCATGCTTGACTCTCCTACTCTACATAAGCTCTCGGGGATAGGGACTCTTTCAGACTTCCCTCTTGCTTTTTCTCAACCTCTTGCCCCTTGTCAGTGCCTTAGCGGCCCCATCATCACCCACCCCCACCTGCAGCACTGGCTGATGGTACCACATTTGTGTTTTTCAGATGCATACCCAGACCACAAGTCTGCCTGACAACTTTTGATAAATTTGGATGTAGCCAATATGAGTGTTTGCCAAGACAGCTCACTTGTGACCAGGTTCGCGATCCTGTTTGTGACACAAACCACGTGGAACATGGCAATCTCTGCACTTTGTACCAGAGGGGGCAAAGCCTCTTATACAAAGGCCCTTGCCAGGTACAGTTGATTGGCTGACAAACCCAAGCATAAAATCAGTTGATGGTCTTTCACAGATGAAGCAACAGTTAAGACCACTTGGGGGTCTTCTATGAATCCTATCAAATCTAGAGAATTAAAATGAGCCATCCCAGGCCTGGCTTTTTCTTCCTAACTCTGGAGGGCTGTCCTACTCCTTTTGGTACCTTTGGGCATCTAGTGGACAAGCAAGAGCAGAGTGGCCTCATGCCAACCACCATTAGGAAAATAATGTAAAGTTACACACCCTGGGGTGCATCAGTACCATTTTCACTTCCCCTTCTGTGGCCCTCATTAGCATAGGGTCCAGGAAGAATGCAAGTTAAAACCACCAAGAAAAGAGTGCTTTCCCACTCTTTCCACTGAAGTCCCACTCATAGAAGAGTGAGTGAAAATTTCTTGAATACTTGGTGTCTTTTTACATCAGTTTATCTTGAAGCCTTTTGCATTTCGTGTCCAGAAAATACCCCCAAGGACAACCACACACACACACACACACACACACACCCTGCAGGGCCCCCACTCACAGCCAACTAACACCTGACATGATTGCTTCTCATTTCCTGGTCTTCACCAGCAGGAGAATGCCTTCAGCATGTCTCCCTAGGTCTGTTATCCCTCAGAGCTTGTGTTCCAAGTGCATTGATACCATCTACTCTGAATTCCCAGTCTTCCCTTCCTATCTGTTCCCTCCTACTGGCTGCAAGTTTTCTCTTACTTAGCCTAACCTATCTGATGGGTCCAGAGTCTCCACCCCACTGAGCTCTCCACTCTTCCCTCTCCCTATCCCTACCCAGCATGAAATGATAAGGCTTCTGAATTTGCATGGAGATTGATCTTGTTTTCATCAAACAGGTAGGTACTTCGGGAATGATAGAAGTCTGGGATGGGGGAAGGAGTATCTCATATCAGTTCACAAGGAATGAGCACCCAAGTCCCAGAGAGGATCAGCAAAGTAATCATTTCAGTTCATCTTGCGACAGCCCTATTGACCCCACCCCCAACCCAAAGTTTAGCTGACCTTAGGAGCTTAATTAAGAGGGTCCAGGAGGGCGCCTGGGTGGCTCAGTGGGTTAAGCTGCTGCCTTCGGCTCAGGTCATGATCTCAGGGTCCTGGGATCGAGTCCCACATCGGGCTCTCTGCTCAGCAGGGAGTCTGCTCCCCTCCCTCCCTCTCTCTCTCTGCCAGCCTCTCTACCTACCTGTGATCTCTCTCTGTCAAATAAATAAATAAAATCTTTAAAAAAAAAAAAAAAAGAGGGTCCAGGAATTTATACCTGTATCTTTTTTCCTTTGTTTTGTGCTCTTGGTTAGGAAAAGTGTACTACAGAGGTTTATAGGCTAAATGTGCTTTGCTTGTCATCAGCCCTTCTGCAGAGCCGCGGAGCCCATCTGCGGGCACAATGGGGAGACCTACAGTAGCGTGTGTGCCGCTTACTCCGATCGCGCAGCTGTGGATTACTATGGGCCCTGCCAGGCAGTTGGGGTCCTCTCAGAGGACAGTTCTGTCGCTGAGTGTGCTGCAGTCAAGTGTCCTTCCCTCTCTGCAACTGAGTGCAAACCCATCATCCCACCAGGTAGGCTGGCAGTATTTGGGGTGGGATTGGACAAACAGACTTACCCACCTTCAGGGAGTAAGTCACTCAGAAAGAGAGTTGACTCATTTACTTAAACTTTTCAAAAAGTCTTGACTTGGAGCTCCTGGGTGGCTCCATCAGGTAAGCATCCAAGTCTTGATTATGGCCCAGGTCATGATCTTGGGGTTGTGAGATCAAACCCTGGCTCAGGCTCCAGTGCTTGGTGCAGAGTCTACTTGAGATGCTCTTTCTCCTTCTCCATCTGCCCTTCCCCTGCTCGTGATCTCTCTTTCTCTCTTTCTAAATAAATAAAATCTTAAGAAAAAACAGTTTTGGCTCTACCTGATGCTGATTAGATGCATTACTCTGGGTCCCCCTTAAAAAGCTCTAGATTAATTTAGACATCATCTTGTCCATGGGATTTAAAACAATATAGCAAGGGTGCCGAGCTCAGTCAAAAGAGCATGCAACTCTTGGTCTCAGATTTGTGAGTCTGAGCCCCACATTGGGTGTAGAGATTACTTAAAAATAAATCAGCTTAAATAAATAAATAAATAAAACAATATGGCAAATGTTTTCAGGCAAAATCACACCAAACACCAATATATAAATAGATAAAGCGATGGGGCGCCTGGGTGGCTCAATGGGTTAAGCCTCTGCCTTCAGCTTAGGTCATGATCCCAGGGTCCTGGGATCGAGCCCCGCATCGGGCTCTCTGCTCAGCAGGGAGCCTGCTTCCTCCTCTCTCTCTCTGCCTGCCTCTCTGCCTACTTGTAATCTCTCTCTGTCAAATAAATAAATAAAATCTTAAAAAAAAATTTTTAAATAAATAAATAAATAGATAAAGTGACATTTCATTACTAAAATTATGGTTAGTAGCTCAAATGTGTAAAGTTTACTCATCATAAAGGTAATAAAGAACTAGTAGTTAATGAATAAAGAGTAAGTAATTAATGAATGAATAATTGAAGTACTTTTGAGGAACACAAACATTTGCAATTCAGAGAAATGTAAGATATTGGTCTTAGATTGGCCTTAGCATCTAGTTGCCTATAATCAAGAAAGTCTTGTTTCATACAGAGTGTTATAAGAATAATGGTTTTTTTTTTTTAAGAAGATTTTACTTATTTATTTGACAGAGAGAGAGTACAAACAGGGGGAGTGGCAGGGAGAGGGAGAAGCAGACTCCCACAGAGCAGGGAGCCCAAAGTAGGGCTTGATCCCAGGACTCTGGGATCATGACCTGAGCCGAAGGCAGACAGTTAACTACCTGAGCCACCGAGGTGCCCCAGTAGTAAGTTTTCTTAAACTACTTACCATAGAGCGTAGTACTTTTCAGTTAAGCAGAGATAAGAGACAAGACTTGATCCAGTGTCTGCACGGAGTCTCACAAGTTCATTCATCCACCCCTGGATTCATCAAGTGTTTCTTGAGCTTCTACTGTTTGCCAGAGACTCTTCTAGACACTGGGGCATAGCAGTGAGCAAAAAAAACAAAGCCTCTTTCTTTCTGAAGACCATGTTCTCATATTTTGTCATCATTTTTAACAGCTTTAAATATAATTTTTAAGGTTAAATTTGAACCAAACACTCATGGAATCCCTAAAACATCTGCTCCCTTGTTTTGCAGACAGGAAATCAAAGGCACAGGAAAGCACTTCCCTGGGATCACAGTGAGTTCTGAGGCAGGGCAGGGTCCAGGCCCCACACCTTGTGAAAGACGAGCTCTCTCTCCTGCCTCATACCATCACGGGTTGCCCTGAGAAGTGGTAAAGGATGAAGGCAAGGGTGGTGGAAGGATTTGGGTAAATGTATAGATAATAAGATCCCAGCTGGTGAGGGAACATATCTAAAAGTACATCAGGGAGGATAGCTACAACTCTCCTAGCACAAAATGAAGGGTTGCTTATTTCACTGGCTATTTTGATTTCTAATTTTCTAATTCTGAACATGCATAAAATGGTTTCTGTTATACAGGTGCTTGTTGCCCATTATGTGCTGGAATGTTAAGAGTTTTATTTGACAAAGAAAAACTGGATACTATTGCAAAGGTAAATCGCTTTATGTGCCACATACTGTTGAAACCTTATTGATAAACTTCTCAGTAATCCACAGAATAGAATGTGTTGTCCCATTTATAGAGGAAGAAAGTAATTCACAGAAAAGCAGATTGCCTGACACTGTATAGCTCATTACTAGTAGAACTCAGGGTGTCTGGCCCCCAATCCCGTGCTCCTTTCCCCTGCACTCTGGCTGTTTGGTGACCTTGTTATGCACAGCACAGCCTGACCTGCCTTAGAAGAGGCCCCTGGCTTACATAGTATGTTGAGTTAGGACTGGAGGCAGAACCAGGCAGCCAGAGACTGGTAGATGCCTATATGGTTTCAAGGCTGCCTGCCCTCATAGTCCCCATTCCTCCCACCCCCAGGCGGGGGGGTTGGGGGGAGGCGCTTCCAGAGCCCACCACCTTCCCGTGTCTGCTTTGCCCCTTTCCCTTCAATGTACCATCACTTCTGCTCCACTTCTGAGGACACAGGGTTCCAGAAATGTAGCAGCCAACACTACCACTACCGAAAATTATCCCGTTTGGATTCAAACAACTGTATATTTATAGGAAGACTTTAATCATTTTCCTGTGGCTCCCAACTCAGAACAGTGCCTTAAAGGGGAGTAGGGGCTTTGGGTTAAAGTGTTTATCTTGAGCTACAAAGCTCTGGAGTCAGACAAAAGCCCTCTGGAATGGACTCTGTAGATTTCGAATTTAGCCAGAAGGGGCTTTTTGGGGCCCCATACTTGGGAGTCCCAATAGGCAAAATAGCAAGGCAGCCTCAGCAGTAATAAGGAATTCCTCTTTTATGCAGGTAATGGAATTTATTTTCTCTTCCCAGGTAACAAACAAAAAGCCAATAACAGTTCTGGAAATACTTCAGAAAATCCGCATGCACGTGTCTGTTCCGCAGTGTGACGTATTTGGATACTTCAGTATTGAATCCGAGATAGTGATCCTGATCATTCCTGTCGATCATTATCCAAAAGCTTTGCAGGTGGGGTTCAGCGCGCCTTGTGCAGCCTTCTTGTTTAGAGGATTTAGGAGAGGGAGGAAGTAGAGGCATTTGGAAAGTTAGGTAGGGCAGGAGCAGGAAAAACAAGGGCAGTCTGGGAAGGTGTCCCAGGTGACCGCAGCCAGGCTCATCTCTGACAGCAGAATGTGAAGGAGTGGGAGAGCCGAAATGCTGAGGGGCCACTCAGAGTGCGCACACACAGAGGGCTTCTACTTACGCATGGATGAGGCAGCTGAAGCCCAGGGAGGGAAGCAGCTGGTGCGGGTCGTGCAGTGACACAGCCCTAGACGAGGACACCGGCCGCATGAGGGCTGTGCTCCCACTTGGGAGGAGAAGCCCACCGGGCCTGGTCTTATGGACTCCATTTTTCTTCCTCATATTCTAGAGGTGATCCTCACTGCTATGGGCCCAAGTGTCAGCATCAGAACAGTGGGGGCTCCAGTGAGGGGAGTGAATACAAGCGGTTTGTAAATGGCCAGTCAGGAAGCTGAGTAAACCCCATTGCTGTCCTCTGGGATGGGTAAGGAAGCACTGAAAGTCCATTGCCTGGGACTATGTCTAACTGTGGGAAGGTAATGTCTGAACGTGGCTGAGTGGTAAGGGCAGTGGCATTGTGCATCATTTCTTTTCTGATTTAATTTCCCTCGGTGCTATTACTATTGGTATAATTAAGACTATATTAAAATGTTACTTTGGCTCAGAAAAGGAAAGAGAAAGTATATTCTCTGCTGGGATATATGCGGATTGTGTCTGACTTGACCCTTTCACAGGTTCTGTGGTTGTAGATTTTAAAATCTGATTCTCCTTTCCCAGATTGAGGCCTGCAATAAAGAAGCAGAGAAGATTGAATCCCTCATCAACTCCGACAGCCCCACTCTGGCGTCCCACGTCCCTCTGTCTGCCCTCATCATTTCCCAGGTACAGGTCTCAAGCAGTGTGCCATCGGCTGGTATCAAGGCCAGAGCCCCCTGGCCCTCCTGCCTCGTCCTCCTCAGTCTGAGCCCTGCTTTGCACATGGTCTGGACACGTATCTGACTGCCCATGAAAAGTGCAAAATGTTCCTCCATCAAGTTTTTCTACATTGTGAGAGACATGCAGGACTCCTGGTTTGTAGTTGAATAGTGGCCAAGGAAAAGCACTTGTCACCTCTGTTCACCACACAGTATTTTTTTTTTAATCTGCCAATATTAGGGGGTTTGTTTTATTACAAATGTCAAAATATGTTCTTCCAAATACTAATGAAAAGAGGATGTCTTCTTTTGGTGGATCACTGCCTTACACTTTATACTTTGCTCATTAGATGGGTCATCCCACACTGTAAAACAAATTAGGAACCATTGGTTAAGTGAGATGATCACTTTTTAGAAAGATAACTCACTTTACTATAAGCTTCCCACCCAGAAACTTCATTTCGGAGTTCCTTTAAATACTAAGGTGTCCCTAGTGTGTGTGTGTTTACAGATAATTACCTACTCTATCTAGAAGCTAGGGGTCACTGTGAAGAGCCATTTTAGAGTGTGAAATAAAGATAATGCATCTTTGGAATTATCATATAAATCATCAGGCAAAATTAATTTTCAGAAATTTAATTCAGGAACCCATCTATTATGTTAAGCAAAGCTTGCTAAGGAAGTGGCATTTATGAGATACATTGTACACAATAGGCTGAGTGATTACTAATGTGTGTATGACTTTGTGAAAGGGAGAAATTATACCACATCAAAGCAGATTGCATTATGCCTTTTTTTATTAACCGATATATATTGTTCGGTATTCATCCGAGTTAAACTTAAGAGTTTTTAAATATCAATCTTTAAACCAATTGCTGCTACTTATATACTTGCCAAAAAGTGAAATAATTAGTAGTGTAAATAATACATGATATTTCTATTTTATTATGAAGAAGGTAAATAGCCATATTTGTAAAATGACAATCATGTGTGTTAACCCAGTACTTTCCGTTCATGAAGACGCATTGCTTTTAGTGATATGCACAGTGTGGGTAAGTGTTCTGTCTGACTTTCTTTTTTGATATAGAATTATAAAGACTTGTGGTTTATATATTTAAATATGTCAATCTAAGTATAAAAGTGTTTGCATGTTGTCTAAGCAATTGAATACTTTGAATGTGTTTCACAGTTTGAAATAAGCTATTCAATGTAATGCCTCCTGTTGGTATGCACCTAAACTTAGATGTTACATGAAGTATTTTTTTCAGTATTATATGTACCCTTTGAAATATGTAGGGATATGTTCATTATACCAAAATATGTTTAAAAGTGGGCACTTAAAGCTTTCAGAATATTTCAGTGCTGATGTAGCATGTTTGTTGCAATTGCTTTTTCTATATAAATGTCTTCAATGCAATATACTGGAAAGCTTTTCTATTTTAATAAAAATAATTTTATATGATTATGTGTACTTCCAAGCAGTGTGGACATTTAAAATGAAACCACTGACCACTCTTAGGTAAGCTATGTCCTTTGCTCTGGAAAAAGAAACCGTGGGGGTTTTATTATTCCAAGCCCAAGGGCCCCGGGAAAGCGGGGCAGCTGGAATGGAGCTGGTCAGACCAGATGGAGGCTTGAGCAGAGGGCATATGGTGGCCAGAAGTCAAGTACAAAGACCCCAGCTTTAGGCCCTCCAAGACCCCAGAACAGACAAGACAGTCCAGCACACTGCCTTGGGCCCAGTGTTGCAGTTCCAGGGCACACCCTGAGGCAGAGAGTACTCTGGGCTGTGGAAACAGAGAGCCTGTTGATTAGAGCCTGAGAGGATCTGTCAGTCAGCTGAGGCTAAGGCCCCAAACCTCCATGGCTGACAACAAAAGAGGCTCACACTTTACTCCATCCCATGTTTACTGTGTGTCAGCTACACTCCTGCTTTATACCGTCTTCACTCAAGGACCCCTTCCAGTGTCCTCACAGAGTGGGAGGAAAGAGGCTGGAGCTCTGAGGAGCTACTCAGAACTTGCTCTTGGGCTGTTGGTCCTCACAGGGTCGACGGCGCAGGTGCTGTTAAGGCCCAGACTGAGGACGGATGCCTGCCCAGTTCCTGGAGAGGCCGCTGGGGTCATCACTTCTGCCACCACAGATTCACATCCAGCTATGACAGATTCCTGTGCAGGAACTAGGAGACCCATTGGTGTTTTACCTGGAGGCATGGCTGGCTGACTTGATCTCCAGCCCAGACCACGCCATAATTCTGAAAATGGAGTGGCTGAGCCAGGTCCTGCCAACAGTGGACATACTTTACTCTGGAGACTGAGCTGGAATCACCGTCTTTGGTCAACCCTGTGTACAAAATTAGGTGGAGAGCATACCCCTGAGCCCGGCATGGGGGCACCAGGAACATGGTGCCCGAGATATGTGTGTACACAGAGGAAAGAGCACATGAGGACAAAGGAAGATGGGAGCCGTCTGCAAGCTAAGGAAAAAGGCCTCAGAAGAAACCAACCCTGCTGACATCTTGATCTTGGACTTCTAGCCTTCAGATCTTTAAGAAATATCTGCTGTTAAACCAAAAAACAAAACAATAACAAGAAAAGGAGGAGGGGAAGAGACAGAACGAGAGCTGTTCCTTAGGCCTCTGCTTAAAAGTGGTTCTGTTATTTCTGCTGACATCTTACCGGCCCAAGCAAGCCATGTGGTCCTTCCTGAGTTCAAAAGGTAGGGAGGTATAGTCTTCGGGGGTGGGTGCTGTATGTTGCGGGGAGGCAACAAGGATGGAGCTAGGGGAGGGACCGGAGGGACCGCGAGTATTTGGAACAATAATAAAGGCCACTTGGAAGTCGTTTGTCATCAGAATAGCCAGGACTCACTAAAATGCTTTATTAGAAAATAAGTAGAAATTTCATGTTCTGAGAAGGAATAAGAGAAATGAGAGAGGTGCTTGGGTTTGGGGGAAGGAGAATATTAAGAAAGAGAAAGATCTATAAGTTGCTCCTGCTCTAGACACAATCATGAGAAGGTCAAGGCCAAGGAAATAAGGCCAAGTCAGGTCCGTTTGGGGAGATAATGCTCCTCACTTGCACGCTGCTGTGGCGAACACGCCCTGCTGGCCATGTGGGTGACGGTCTCCAGCACCAATGCTGAGCCAAAGTCCAGGAAGGCAAGCAGGAAGGCAAATGCCACCAACAGCCTTTGCCTCAAGATAAAACCAGTCTTTTGGCAGGCTCAGCTTGTTAGGGCATAAACATGAAAACCCTTCTACTTTTCTAGGAACTGCCCTCAGCTGTTCTAGGTGAACCCCTGTCTGCAGCTGGGTAGCAGAGCCCCATACTGACATTCTCAGCCTCCATATCGTAAGTATTACCTCCAGCTGCCCAAACAGCCTCATTTCATTTCTCAGGCCTCTGACCAGGTTAATTTAAAACTTCAATCCCACATGCAACACCTCCTCCAGCCTCAGCTCACTTCGCAGTGAGTTGGTGACATTGGCATGGTGTCCCTATCAGCATCGGTAACAGTCCTAGGACGTCTTCAGTCCAAGCTTTGGGACATTTGTTTCTGGTAAGGTTTGTCCACTAAGATCTCCTGCGTGGCACGGCCGTTAGTTACGGCTTGCCTGTACACGATAGGAGCAGGAGATCTAACTGCAGTATGTACAGGTGTAGTTTGTATACTATCCAGTGTACCTTGGGAGGAGTTAGGACAAGGAGAGACAGGGGAAGTCAGAAGGCTTCTTAGAAAGGGTTTGATTTGAGCAGGCCCCAAGAAAAACGGGCTTTGCCAGAGGCCTTCAGGAGATGTATTCTCGGTAGAAGGTGCAGTTGGAGCAAAGGCACAGAAGCAGGAGAGCCTGTGTGGGTCCCAGCGACAGATGAGCAGAACTGACAAGGAAGGGGAGATGTTGGGCGGATCAGATGTGCTGGCCTCAAATGTCAGGCCAGAATGGCATCCAGAGCCTCTGTCCTGGCCCTCTCGGTTCTTCTGACTGACCTGGTGTGCATCAGACTTCAGTATCATAAGAGATCTTTGATTTGAGATCATCCCCTGATTCATCCTCAGGCTGCACTTCCTCTCCTCCGTCCTACGAGCATCCTGGACTCCACTGAGCAGACGATAACTGAGCCAGTCCAGGTGCCAGGCTTTGCCTGGGGCTGGCCTCTGTTCTCCGGGTTTACCCTCAGCCTGTTTCAGCTCCAGTGCAGGAAGAAAGTTAAGCCTGCCAGCAATGCTGGTGGCCTTGACACAAAATGCATAGAAGACATTTTATTTTCCTTCTTTTGGTTTAATGATTTTCCCTCAGCCCTGGGCTGCTGGGAGTCAGACCCCCACATCCCACAGACGCTGCTCTATTTCTCAAAGGGACAGGAAGCCCTGCTCCAGGATACTCCTCTCCCCTTGCCTCCTAGCTGTGAAAGAGGCCTGAGATGTGAGCCCTGCCAGCTGAGGGGAAGGGATAGCAGAGGCCTCATTCCTAAGGAAATTCCTTTCCCCAATCCAGCAAGCCTGGAGCTAGAGGGTAGATTTCCACTATGTACATAGAGGGAAACAGGCCCAGAGAACAGAAGAACTATCCCAGAGTCGCACAGCAAGTCAGAGCAAAGACAAGGCCCGGGGCCAGGTCTGGGCTTTCCCTGGCACAAGGGAATGGGCTGGATTTGTGCTTCTGGGAGATGGAGCCAGCCATGTGGGAGAGTTCCATGAGGGTGGACACCAGGGGGCGGCTAGAGTGAACTAGGTTCAGTGTCAGGTCAGATTGACAGGGCAGGAACACTAGGCAGGGTCTGATAGACAAGTCCAAGGAGAAACAGGAATCATGAAAGTAACTGATACAGTTCTCTAGCATTTTTATTGACGATTTACACAGTGTGTTTCATCTTGTTCTCTCACTGGCCCACAACAAAATGATGCACAGAGACAGTACATGCAAAGTCTAAGGCTGAGTTAGATTCTCAGGAACTTGGGCTCCTGAGAGGCAAGGGTAAGGGAGGAAGTCTTCATATGGGGAAGCATGCTAATACCCCTGCTCCACTCCAAACACTTTAATTTTTCCAAAATGAAGTCCACTGTACCGTTTTCTCATTATAAAAAATAACACATGCATTTCCCCAAATACTTGCAAATATAAGCAAAGGGAAAAGTTACCCACAATGCACTTTCCTCTCCCTTCTTCTACCAGTGAGTGCAAAATCCTTCTAGAGCCTTCTCTGTAGGAAGCTCTCTGATTGGGGCAGGATCCCTCCAACATCCACCTGGGGGCAGAGGTGGTTACCTCCCAGGCCTGCAAGGGAAACTTCAGGAACCTGGTTTCAGATTTGGGATGTCTCTACTGTTCCTGCTGGCTTGGCACATTCCTGCAGATGGAAACTCCAGCTTGGCCAGAACCAGGTGACATGCTACCCTCTTCCTGAGTACCACCTCACCTGTCTTCCCCCTACCGATCCGGCACTGAAATCCGCTGGAGATGTGAGTAGTTGCTTTCCTGTTGGTCCCCGTAGGGCAAGAAAACAGGTGGCCCTCCCAGTTGGGATCTTCTGAGGAAGGCTTGATAAGGGAACCATCCACAAAGGTGTGAGCAGAGTGTAAGAAACTGCAGGGGGTTGTGGATGACAGCTGTAACAGGTCGCTCCTAGGGCCTCTAAGCCCACAGAGGGGAGGTGGTCCCCAGGACACAGAAGGGCCCCCAGGGCCTTTCCTTTGCTCCCATCACCGAACCCAGTCACAAGACCGAGGATAAGGGAGCCCGCTGCTGTGACAATGCAGGTCAGCCTCCTGGAGGGAGAGAGGAGCCAGGTCAGTTTAGGGAAGGAAGTGGAGCAAAAAGAAGTCAGAGAGGGGGCACATGTGGTCTGCCCAACCATTCCAGTGCGGCACCCAAGATGGCGACGGCCTCTTGGCTTCACCCTCTGGAGGCGACCCCCACCCAGTGCGCTCCTTCCTGCCTGACCCCCTTCCCCTCTTGGGTCCTCTCCTGGCCCTTCACAACACCATTTCAAGCGTCTGTCCCCACCCTTCCTGGTGGAGACCACTTCCGGCCCTCTGCCTCCTCTTCACTGGCACACCCTCAGGCAGTGGCCCTTGAGGCAGCTGCTCTGGGGCCCCCTCACCTGCCCGGCAGCAGGCACCCCTCAGAAGAGTGAGTCTGCGTTTTGTTGCTAAAACAGCCAGGGCTGTTCTGGTGAGGAAGGGAGGTAGTCCCCAAAATAAAGTGCATGTGGTCCTGTGTGTACAGAAAGAAGCCTATACCTGAGTGCTTTTAAAATGCGGGGCTCTGGGTGCTCTCCCAGCCTGCCCCCTGGTGGAGCCTAACTGGTTACTGATGCTTTGTAATAAAGTTTTGATTATTTATTTATTTGTTTGTTTGTTTTATTTGTTTATTTGAGAGAGAGTGAGAGAGCACCTGTGGGGGTAGGGACAGAGAGATGGAGAGAGAGAGAGAGAGAGAAAGAGAACCTCCAGCAGACCAGCATGGGCTTGATCTCATGACCCTGAGATCATGACCTCAGCCAAAATCAAGAGTCAGATGCTGAACCAAATGAGCCATCGAGGTGCCCCCTCACTGATTTTTTTAAAATATTTCTTGGACCTGGCTATCATTTTTAAATTTTTATATTAATGTAATGGATTTCCTTAGGTTTTTCCAGAGGGAAGCTTACAGCTTCTTCTCTCTCCCTTCTGATATTTATACTTCTTACATCTTTCTGTTGCCCTAATATTGGCTAGAACTCCCAGAACAAAATGGAGTAACAGTGGCGATAGCTGGAAACCTTGTTATGTTCTTGACTTTTAATGGTAATGTCCAACCTTTCACTGTTAAGCATGGGGGCTTCCCTTTATACTGCTGAGGGAAAATTTAAGAGTTTTTTTTTCTTTTTAACTCAGTAATGGATATTGAATTGTAGCAAAGGTATATTTAGCATCTGTTTATGTTTTTCTTTGCCTTATGAATATAAATCATGAATATATTTCTTAATATGGAACCACCCTTATACCCTTGAAATAAATGTTATTTGGTCATAATGTATTATTCATGTAGTACAGTACTAGATTCAATTTGCTGGCTCTAGCATATATATTCATAAATGATGTACGATGGTTTTTTGTATTTGCTATACTTTTCATTGTTTACCACACCCAGTGCTCCATGCAATACACGCCCTCCACAATACCCACCACCTGATTCCCCCAACCTCCCACGCCCGTCCCCTCCAAAACCCTCAGTTAGTTCCTCAGAGTCCACCGTCTCGCATGGTTTGTCTCCCACTCCAATTTCCCCCAACTCCCTTCTCCTCTCCATCTCCCCTTGTCCTCCATGTTATTTCTTATGCTCCACAAATAAGTGAAACCATATGATAATTAACTCTCTCTGCTTGACTTATTTCAGTCAGCATAATCTCTTCCAGTCCCATCCATGTTGATACAAATGTTGGGTATTCATCCTTTCCGATGGAGGCATAAGACTCCACAGTATATATGGACCACATCTTCTTTATCCATTTGTCCGTTGAAGGGCATCTTGGTTCTTTCCACAGTTTGGCGACCGTGGTCATTGCTGCTATGAATTGGGGTACATATGGCCCTTCTTTTCACTACATCTGTATCTTTGGGGTAAATACCCAGTAGTGCAGTTGCAGGATCATAGGGAAGCTCTATTTTTAATTTCTTAAGGAATCTCCACACTGTTTTCCAAAGTGGCTGCACCAACTTGCATTCCCAACAACAATGTAAGAGGGTTCCCCTTTCTCCACATCCTCTCCAACATAAGTTGTTTACTGTCTTATTAATTTTGGCCATTTTAACTGGTGTAAGGTGGCATCTCAATGTGTTGGGTTTTTTTTTTTTTTTAAGATTTTATTTATTTATTTATTTGACAGACACAGATCACAAGTAGGCAGAGAGGCAGGCAGAGAGAGAGGGGTAAGTAGGCTACCTGTTGAGCAGAGAGCTCGGTGCGGGCCTCAATCCCAGGACCCTGGGATCATGACCTGAGCCGAAGGCAGAGACTTTAACCCACTGAGCCACCCAGACGCCCCTCAGTGTGGTTTTGATTTGAATCTCCCTGATGGCTGTTGACCAGGGAGCCGGATGCAGGACTCAATTCCAGGACTCTGGGATCATGATCTGAACTGAAGACAGACACTTAACTGACTGAGCCACCCAAACTATAATATTATTAAGTTTGGTTGATGCAACCAAGCCTTGAGATTAAAGAATTTCTCCAAGGTCACATGGCTGGTAAGTAGCAGAGCAGGAACATTTTGAACCCAGGCCTAACTTAAAGCTTATGTTCATATTCATTATACTGTGTATTTTCCTTTAAGAACAGCTTTGGGGGCGCCTGGGTGGCTCAGTGGGTTAAGCCGCTGCCTTCGGCTCAGGTCATGATCTTGGGGTCCTGGGATCGAGTCCCACATC
>NC_081565.1:35192064-35276242 GCF_022355385.1 Mustela nigripes | reverse complement strand
CCGATGTGGGACTCGATCCCACATCGGGCTCTCTGCTCAGCAGGGAGCCTGCTTCCTCCTCTCTCTCTCTGCCTGCCTCTCTGCCTACTTGTAATCTCTCTCTGTCAAATAAATAAATAAAATCTTTAAAAAAAAAAAAAAAGAACAGCTTTGGCCACATCCCTTATATTTTCTGACAACAGTAATAAACAGAATATAAAAGGATAAAATAAGGAGATTTTCTGCCAAGGTTTTTAACTTCTAGTTGCCATGGCTTTCTACCCATTGAGCTACTACAGTGAATTTTTTGTTCTAAAAACCTCTGCAGAACAAGAGCCAAAGCCTGAAGCTCTTAAAGCATAGTTTGTATCTTAAACTATGGGGAAGACTTTATAACTATGTTAGAGCTTAGACTGAGAAGGGCTAAGTCATGGGATGCAGCACATCCTGGGGAAACAGATTTTAGGACAAAAACAAAATGCCTTTAAAAAAAAAAAGATTGTAGGGCACCTGGGTGGCTCAGTGGGTTAAGCCGCTGCCTTCGGCTCAGGTCATGATCTCAGGGTCCTGAGATCGAGGCCCGCATCGGGCTCTCTGCTCAGCAGGGAGTCTGCTTGCTTCCCTCTCTCTCTCTGCCTGCCTCTCCATCTACTTGTGATTTCTCTCTGTCAAATAAATAAATAAAAAATCTTTAAAAATAAATAAATAAATAAATAAATAAATAAATAAATAAATAAATTAAAAAAAAGATTGTATTTATTTATTTAACAGGGAGAGAGACAGCAAGAGAGGGAACACAAGCAGGGGAGAGGGAGAAGCAGGCTTCCTGCTGAGCAGGGAGCCTGATGCGGGGCTCCTTCCCAGAACCATGGGATCACAACCTGAGCCAACAGCAGACGCTTAACGACTAAGCCACCCAGGTGCCCTATCCTTGTCCTGGAAAAGGGAGATCTGGTTGACATTTGCTGGGTTTACGCTGCTCAGCTTGTGGTGAAGATGAGTGTAAAATATCTTGTACCTAACTATGGAGGCTGCAAGGGGGTAGACACATTCATTTCTCTCTGAAGGCATGGGACCCTGGCTCCACAGATGCTCCTGCCCAGGAATCTGAGTCCGGAGAAGGTGACCCAGAAATGTAAAGAAAGTAAGGAAAGATTCTGGATTGCCTGAGTATTAATCCCCAAGAGACTACCGTAGATGTGACTGAGTTTCCTTCAGTGTTCAAGTTTACGTTTTCTGCCATCAGTTGAACTTGGACTCGATCTAGACAAAGAATTCCCTTTTTACACATCTAAATTGTGATTGGGAAATGTTGAGTGCACAGTGTAAACAGTGACATTTAAAGAGTGCTAAGTATCATCTCATTTAATTGGGAAAAAACCCTCTAAGTGTTACTATCTTTTTCTGAATACCTGGATCAGAATCACAGTCAGGGGAACAGAGCCAGAACTTGGATGACGGCACGTGACTTCACGTCCATGCTCCACACTCTCAAACATTATAGTTATTCCGTATTCTAATTCTCATTCATCTCTGAACATTTGCTTTGATTTTCCCTTTCAGTGTGCTAGGAGGGATTTTTTAAAATGTATAACTAGTTCCAAATTTTTCAGTTAACCTTTTGTTGCTAAGTTTTAGTTTAATTACATCATGCTCAGAAAATTTAACCAAACTATTCTACTTTCAGGAATCTATCATGGTTTACTTTAAGGGCTACTATTAGGGTCAAGTTTTGTATTTGTACCCTAGAAATTTGAAAAAAAGTTACCCAGTTTAAATGGTCTTAAGACAAATTAAAAGGCAGATATTGTCAGACTAGATAAAAATAAAGATCCAGGGGTGCCTGGATGACTCAGTGGGTTAAGCCTCTACCTTCGGCTCAGGTCATAATCTCAGGGTCCTGGGATCAAGCCCTGCATCAGGGCTCATTAAAAAGCTTTAATGACTACATTAATATCAGACAAAGTAGATTCCACAGGAAGGAATACTACCAGAGATAGAGCCCTTTCATAATGATGGGTTAATTTATCAAAACGATGCAAGAATTTTCACGGTTTATCCTCCAGATAAAAAGTTTTAACGCACATGAAGCACCCATACAATCTATACATTCAATCCAATCCCTGTCAGAGTACCATCAGCATTTTCCACAGAGCTGGAACAAATAATCCTAAGATGTGTATGGAACCACAAAAGACCCCGAATAGCCAAAGGAATGTTGAAAAAGAAAACCAAAGCTGGTGGCAATTCCAGACTTCAAGCTCTATTACAAAGCTGTCATCATCCACACAGTATGGCACTAGCACAGAAACGGACACATAGATCAAAGGAACAGAATAGAGAACCTAGAAATGGACCCTCAACTCTATGGTCAACTAATCTTCGACAAAGGAGGAAAGAATGTCCAATGGGAAAAAAAGACAATCTCTTCAGTAAATGGTGTTGGGAAAATTGGACTTTAACTTCCCCCTTAAGAAGCTGGAAAAATAAGGGCGCCTGGGTGGCTCAGTCTATTAAGCGCTGCCTTCGGCTCAGGTCATGGTCCACATCAGGGTCCTCTTGCTGTGTGGGGAGCCTGCTTCTCTCTCTCCCTCTGCCTGCCACTCCCCCTACTTGTGCTCATGCCCTCTCTCTTTCTCTGGCAAATAAATAAATAAAATCTTTTAAAAACCTGGAAAAACAAGAGCAACCTAAACCACGTGTAAACAGAAAAAAAGTAAGAAATATAAAAATCAGTGAAATAGTAAAAGGGAAAAGAATAGGGAAAATCAATGAGACAAAAAGCTGGTTTTTAAAGATCGATAGTACAATTGAGTCTCATGATTTGCAGCAGTTATGTTCTATAAAATTGCAGGGGACGTTGCATTAGAGAATACTGACCCACTGCTGCTAGGGTTACAAAACAATCTTAGCAAGTAGATGAATTTATAAATATAGAATCCACAAATAATGAGGATCAACTGTGTTGATAAACCTTTAGAAGGCACAATATCAGAATTGATAACAGGTCACCATTAGACATCATTCAGTTAAAGGATGACAATATTAGCAACCTCATGCATATAAATTCCATCATTTAGGTGAATGAAATAGACAAATTTATTAAAAGAGTCAAGTTACCAGAGCTCACTGAAGAAGAAAAGGACAATCTGAAGAGTTCCGTATCTATCAGTACAGCTGAATTTGTTTTTTGTTTTTTGTTTTTTTTTAAAGATTTTATTTATTTACTTGAGAGAGAGACAGTGAGAGAGAGCATGAATGAGGAGAAGGTCAGAGAGAGAAGCGGACTCCCCATGGAGCTGGGAGTCCGACGCGGGACTCGATCCCGGGACTCCAGGATCATGACCTGAGCCGAAGGCAGTCGTCCAACCAACTGAGCCACCCAGGCGTCCCAGTACAGCTGAATTTGTAACTGAAAACCTTCCCAACCCCCAAAAAGAAGAATAAAAACACCTCCATGACTAGATGGCTTCACTGATGATTTGTAGCAAATATTTAAGAAAGAAATAATACTAATTCCATACAGACTCTTCCAGAAAATAGTAGAGAACCCTTTCCAACTTTCTAAGGCCAGTGTTGATCCCCAAATCTGAAAAAGACATTACAAGAAGGAAAAATTGAATACAGAGCAAGCAGCCCACAAAAAATAGATTAAAGAAGATATAAATAAAGAAAATGATACACCATGGTGATGGACCAGCAACTCGATATAATTAAGAGGTCAGTTCCCTCCAAGTTTATGTACGTATTCATGATAATTCCAATCAAAATCCCAACAGGTTGTTTGTTTCACAGTAATTGATGAGCCGATTCTATGGAAACGCAAAGGACTTAAAATGCACAAAGGAAAAAAAAAGTGAACATAGCAAATTTGAAAAGAAAAAGAAGAGGATTTACACTACTTGATATCAAGATACATTATGGCGCACCTGAGTGGCTCAGTCAGTTAAGCGTCCAATTCTTGATGTTGGTTCAGGTCTCCATCCCATGCTTGTGAGTTCAAGCTGCACATTGGGTTCCTCAGCCAGCCTCCTGCTCCCTCATCAGAGCCTACTTAAAAAAAAAAAAAAGATTTATTATAAAGCTATAACAATCGAGGCAGGGTGGTATTAGTGTAAAAATATGTGTATCAATACATGTATAGATCAGTGGAACAGAATAGGGAGCTCACATATAGATAGCCAAGTCCAGAAATGATACTGGAGCAATTGGGCATTCATATGCCGGATAATGAGAGAGAGAGAAAGAAAGTTCTAATCCTGACTTCATACTACGAATGACTTCATACTACATACCATAATCAGAATGAGTGTAAGAGCTAAAACTAAATGTGAGAGCTAAAACTTTAAAAACTTCTAGAAGAGGGGCACCTGAGAGCTGCAGTCAGGTCAACATCCGACTCTTGGTTTTGGCCCAGGTCATGATCTCAGGGTGATGAGATTGAACCCCACTTCTGGCTCCATCTCAGGGTGGAGTCTGCTTGAGATTCTCTCTCTCTCCTTCTGTCCCCCTCCCAGTTTGCAATCAATCAATCAATCAATCAACCAACCAATAAAATCTTTAATAGAAGTTCTAGAAAACATAGAAATATTTCATAATCTTGGAGTAGGTAAGTAGTTCTTAATATAGGAGGTGAAATGAAAAAAAAGTGGTTAACTTGGGTCACCTGCTCCCTGTGTCTGACCTTTGTTACCATTTCTCTCATCTCTGTCTGCTCCCTGGGCACTGGCTGGGACAAGCTGGGCAATGGTACCCACCCCCCACAAGCCCACAGCCCTTGGAAGGGAGCAACTTTGGCTCTGCCCTAACCCCACTTAGCACACTGTCCCTTCCACAAGCCTGCTGCTAAGGCCACCTCTATAGCCCCCAGCATCCCAGCCCACACAGACTCCAAAGATGCCACTAAAGTTTGGATTTTGTCCTCTCGCCCCTCCAAGCCCACCCTTATCTCAATATGGGGGTGAAACAGGAGTGAAACTCAGTGGTCCCTCTCAGCAGGCAGTGAGCGGCTCCATTGTGCTCAGCTGTCTCCACTCATGGCCTTGAAGTTTTCCTTACAATGGAGACAGCCTTCTGGGGATTCTAGAGGTGATATGGAACAGGGTGTATTTGTGGACATTTCAATGGGGATTTTTGGCAAAATAGGAGAGGGCACTGAACAACACAATGGGTTGGATCATCACCTAACACCAAAAAATCTCTTTGATTCAGGGTGGGCCACCCTTTCTAACACTTTACCACAGTTTGAAAGTCTGACATAGGAGTAGGAGGAAGTAGAGAGTACCATTGCCTTCCTGGACTTTCGAAGCCTGTGCTATTGCAAATTCTCCCCTTCTAATCAGCAAGTCAGTTCACTTCAGTGCCCATTTATTGAAAGGCTACCTAAATTTAGCTTCCTTTACCTCAGAGTTACTCTGGGGAGTGACGCAGGTGTCCCAGGCTGTGTCTTCATGCACATGCTGTCCTCACACAGGGGTAGGGCATTACTGAGACCAAGTCTCCCCAGTGCCAGGTGTGTACTGACCACTGTCCCCAAAGTCAAGAAGGGTTGGGGTCTCTGGCAGTTAAAGGGACCCAAAGGCCCTGAGGGATAGTTAGGACTCCAGTGGGCAGAGATGAGCCAGCACCCAGACTGTGGAAACAGCCCCAGCCAAGGTGAGGAGGGAAGAAGTTTCCCAGCATGTTTGGGGAATCTGGAGAAGTCTAGTTTGGAGCATGGGATGAAGTTAGGGAGTTGAAGAGACAGGTCTGGAGCCAGACTTCAAGGGTGGGGGATTTGGCTTGGTTTGATACCCAGTGAGGGACAGGCCCATGGGTCAGAGCAGGGCTGCTGCACCCTCCCTGGCAGGACCCACGCAGGGTTGAGAGGTTAGGGGGGTGAGTGCCGGACTCCAACCCTGATTCGCACCAGAGTGTATGGCATGTGAAGAAGACAGAGATGCCCTTGGAGTCCTGTGTCACTGGGGAGCAGAAGGTGGGGCACTCGGAGACAGGTATTCAGGAGGGTCAGGGCGAAGTGGAGAGAGCCCTGGCCCCTGGCGATGCGGGCTGTAACTGTCTGCCTCGTGCTGCGACAGTAAGCACTATGGTCCTCGCAGCGCCTTAGCGGCTTTCCTATGCGCCCCCATTCCGCATCCAGAGAGGGGCCGTTCGGGGCTGAGATCCGGGAGGTCCCCGACTCCCAGTCCACACCTGGAGAGCTCTGGACAGTCGAGGCGGTACCCTCGCGAGGCGAGTTCTCCAGAGCGGGACTGGGAGGCGCGCAGAGCGCGGGAGGCGTGGCGCCTCCTCCGGGAAGCCGTCGGGGTGGCCCCCGGCGCCTCTGCCTGCCGCTACTACTGCCTTATAAGGCGGGGGCCGGGCCGCTCCGGGGGAGGGGCTGCGGCCGCCCGGCCTCCTCCTCCGCTGTCCAGCTGCGCCGGGCCGGCAGGAAAGCTCAGCGCAGCGCAGCGCAGCGGCGGCGGGAGCCGGGGAGCGCGCCGAGCGGACCATGGGCAAGTCAGGTGAGCCCGCGGGCTGGCCGGGCGGGTGCGGGCAGGGCTCGCGAGTCTGGGCGCCGGGGCCGCCCTCCCCCCGCCTTCACACTGCCCCGCGGCGGGCGGGTGCCCCCGGGAGCCGGGCGGCCGCCGCCAAGCGGGGTCAGAAAGCCGGCTGCGCTGCGGGATCCGGGGTGCGGGATAGGGAGGCGTGCGGGACCAAGCGCCGGGAGGCTCCGCGCCGGCAGTTTCCGGGACAGCCAGGAAGCCGGGGTGGCCATCGGGCCACCAGGAGAGAAGGAGGGAAGGAGAGACCGAGGGAGGGTCCCCCTGTCTGCGAGCCAGAGATTGCGTCAGGGAGGGTTTCCAGGCGCTGATGGGATTAGCGCTCGGCGTCCGGCCAAGGCGTGGCTTTTGCTTTGTTTCTGGAGCAGAGTTAGACTTGGAAAAAGCCCCCCAACTCTGACAGCATCTCCTGCCGCAACACAGCTCGCCCCAGCCAGCTCTCTTACGGACAGCTCTGAGCATCCTTTCCTTCTGTCGTCGTCCCTCCTCCCCCGAGCGCCCCTTCTGTGCCCAGCTATGTGCCAGGCTCAGTCTGGCTCCACCCGGGTGCAGACTCGCACTTCCCCTTTATGGCTGACCTGTCGCTGCCCATCCTCACCACTGCGGCTGTCCGGGTGAACTTTCTAACATGCAGATCTGTCCTGTCACTTTCTAACACCTTCCATCCCATGGTCTTCGGGAGAAAGAGTACCACTCTTCCGCTGGGCCTGGGGCCCTGTGGATGTTTATAGGTACCCTTACCTCCCCCTCTGCACGCTGCTATTGGGAGACTGGCCCGCTGGTCCCTTCCCCTGGGTTCCCTCTCCCAGCGCACACCACTAACTTTCTATCTTTCCCACTTTGCTGTGGTTGCAAATCCTCCCCATACTTCTAGGCTCAACCCGAGCCTGGGACGGTCCCACTCCGTATCTTCTTTGTTGCAGCCCTCCCAGCAGTCAGCTTGGGTCACTGCCTCAGCCATGGTCCTGTTTCCCACAGACTCCTCACTGCTGGGGCCCCGGGGCCGAGTCTAGCCCAGCATAGTTTCTGCCTCACAGGAGGCTCTCAGTGAACAGCTGTTCAACAGGGCTCAGAAGTCCTGCTTCATGGGAAGTTGGGGCTGTGAACCTCAGGTGGGTGAGGCCGGGTCCCTCCTTGAATCTCTTCTCAAGATCCAGACTCATGAGGTGCTGGTGTTGGGAGTAAGTGGCTTTCCCTGGCCTTCATCCTCACCTGCTGTGACCGGTCTGGCTTTCAGCCCTGGCTCTGCTGATCACTTGCTGTGTGATCTTGAACAAGGCTTTTTACTTCTCTGTGCCTCAGAGGGTGGCCCAGAGGCTCTCCAGTACGGACAGGTGGCACGAGTTGTCATGTAGTTCAAGAACAGGGTGATAGGCGGCGATAGGGCATGGAGTTGGCAGATGTGAAAAGGCATTTTGAGAAATCAACTTTTTTTCTGTACCCTCGGAGAAAATCCACAAATTCTCTGAAGCCACATTTGTATCCGTTGTTTCTGCCCTCTTCCCTAAGAAACAGTTTTCCAGAACTTCTAGTACTCAGCTATATGCCCATTTTTCTATCTGTTCATCCGTCTAGCCCTCCCTTCCTTTTTCCTTCCTTTTCTCTTGCCCTCTGTCCCACCACCTATTCGTGGGTCCGCCAAGCTGCAGACCCACTGCTGTCGAGGCATGGCCTCGGTCCTCAGCAGAATTCATTTGGATCATGGATATGCTCCGGAAAGAAGTGGGAAGTGATTCAAGCCACAGGCGGGTGCGGGTGAAGAGTGGCAGGAGATCGGGGGAGAGAGAGATCTCTGCAGAGGGGACCATCGAACCTCCTGGGGCACCTTGGGGATTTGGACTTTACCCATGGGACCTCAGGTGCCACTGAAAGGCATTGATCTGAAAGCCTGAGTTGTGCCAGGGTGGAGGGTGGCTAAGACGGGGAGACTACTGTGGCTGCTCAGGAGAGGCATGTAAGGACCACAGAGGATGAGGAAGATGGTAGCCAGAAGCAGACTTGGGGACTGACTTACTGTGAACATGAGGGAAGGGCCAGCAGTGTGCATCTGGGTGCAGTTTCCTCATTACCGCATAGGGGCCAATCTCTTTTTAATTTTTAACCTCAGATGTACGTTAGAGCTATCTGGGGTTGTGGGCATTGCTGAAAAAGTATCACACAACTGACACAGCTAAAATTCCAGAAGACACTCGGGCTAGTGCTTCAAGACTCCCAAGACATGCTCCTAGCCCCATCTCCCTGTTGGGCTTCAGTTTGCAGCAAGATGGGGGCAGAGAAGAAAGGCAGTGGCTTCCAGCTCTGTAGATGCCTCTGGTTCCTAATAATGGTGATTACCAATTATTAAGCTCCTACTGCATACCAAACTTGGAGCTAGGTATTTTATTTTACTTTTTTTTTTTTTGAAGATTTTATTTATTTATTTGACACAGAGAGAGAGAGAGAGAGAGAGAGAGAGAGCCAGAGAGGGAACAGAAGGGGAGGGAGTGGGAACAGGAGAAGCAGGCTTCCCACAGACCTGATCGAGCCTGATGCGGGGCTCCATCCCAGGACCCCGGGATCATGACCTAAGCCAAAGGCAGACGCTTAACGACTAAGCCACCCAGGTGCCAGGAGCTGGGTATTTTATACACGTTACCAACATTTGTTAACCGCCTACAGGGCAGGTATTACCAATTTTGTAGGTTTATAGAGGTTGAGTACCTTGCCCAAGTTCACACCTTGACCCGTAAGTGAACCAGCCGGGATCTGAACTGGGTTTCTGCTTTCCCAGCTGTGTTCTTTCCCCTCTACCACATGGACCACTTACTACCTGCTCCCCACCGGCTTTTCACCCTGGATTGCAGCCCCATAGAGACTTCTGCACAGCCTGCAGTTACCTCTGAGAATCTTACCTCTGCCCACAGCACAAAGCACCAGAGGACAGCAGAGCAGAAGACCTTTTAGGGACTGACTACCCTGGGAATCTCCTACCAAGTGGGGGCTGTCACACCTTTGCTAGGGAGGGCTGTGTGGGCCGGGTCATTCAAGCAGTTCCATTTTCATGTTGATTTTATTGAAAAAAGGGAGGACTGGTTCAAAGAAAGGGTTTCCTGCTTTGAAGATACTTTGAAAACCACAGATGTCATCCTTCCTTCACACAGATGGGGAACCAGCCTGAGGAGAGGCCCAGGGACTCGCCTGTCTGAAAGGCCTGAGGGGCCGCAGGAACACAGAGCCACTCTGCAGGCCAGAGCGAGCTCTCCCTGGCTTCTTCAGTCCTTCAGGGATGAATGTCTGCCTGCAAAGGGGCAGCCTGGGGCCAGTGCTCCAGGACATCCGTGTTCCCAGGTGGCACTTGGGCAACTCTTCATTGTCCATCGTTTTTGCCTTTAGGTAGAGGAAGACATCTGTGAAGTGGTAGTATGCGTGATTTGAGGGAGGGAAGAAGGGGAAAGGAGGAATAACTTAGATCGGGCTGTAATGTGGACTCATTGTGGACCTTGGGCAATTCACATGTGCAACGGAAAACCACAGTTTCCTCCACGTAGAGAGAAGGCTCCCGTCCGAGTGCCTTCTCGGAGCTCGTGTGTGGAGGCTCCATTCTTTTGTTCATGGACTCATTCACCCAGTAAATAAATGTCTGAGACCAATTTAAATACCAGCAGCCCTACTCGCTTTAAAAATCTAGGTTTGGTTTTGTTTTAAGATTTTATTTATTGGAGGGAGGGAGAGCGAGCGAGCTCATGCACAAGCCTGGGGGAGGGGCAGAGGGAAGGGAGAAGCAGGATCCCTCTGAGCAGGGGTTCCCAACATGGAGCTCCATCAGGGGACCCTGGGATCAGGATCTGAGGCTCAACCGACCGAACCACCCAGGAGCCCCTAAAATCTAGGCTTTGACAGGGCAGTTTCTCCCAAGACCAAGGGATTAAGTGTCTCTGCCCAGTAATGAGGCTAATAATTATAGTTGACATTTAGGAACTGTTCATTGTGTTCCAGAACTGTTCTGAAGCATTTTCATAGGTTAATTCATTTAATTCTCACCACAACCGTGTGAGGTAGAAACTGTTCTGCCTATTTTATATATGGGAGAAATGAGACACAGAGTGATTAAGCAACTTCTTCAAGGTCACACAGCTAGTGAAAGGCAGAGCTGGTCTTGAATTACCTGGAATCCAGGCAGAAAGAGCAGGAACTACCTGCGACCCGTCTGGAACTCACTTTTTTTTTTTTTTAAATCAACTTGTAATTTTTCTTCCTGATAAACCAGCAAAGCCAGCTTTGCCCCAAAGGTGGGACCAGGTTGCTTTCCAGCCTCTTGCCAAGGGGACGGAAGGGGCCTGTCCACAATTTCTGCCCTGACCCCTGATGCCCCTCTTTGGGGAGGATTTTGGAGAGGGCAGGGAAATGAGTCAGACTGGGCCCAGGGAGGCCTCAGAAGAGGACCAATGGTGAGGGAGGAGTCTGTCTGTCCCAGCCAACAGCCCCAAGGAGGAGGGGCGTGGCCTGAGTTTTTATCTGGCAGTTAGAAGCCTGGGCCCCAAAGGACCTCCAAGAGCCCCCATCCCAGCACAGCACTCCCTCCCCTCATGGAGACAGCCCAGCCCTGACTCCATAGTCCCTCAGCCACAGCGAACCTTGCCCAGGCAGCTCCTTGCACCTTCCAACGGCTCTGACCTTAAGCCCTACACCCATCCCTGGAAGCTCCTCCTTTTCATCTGGGGCCCCTCAGACAGGTCTGTCCATAAAGGGCTTGGCATAGAGGAGGCTTCTGAGGAAGTTCTTTTCTGCTCTTCCTGCCCCTCCTCAGAGATTGGCAGGCCCAACCCCACTGGACTTGATCCTCCTCCCGGACCTGGTGACCCCACTGTCTCTTCAGTGTTTCCTCTGTCTCCTGAGCCTCAGGGGTGGTATAGAGTTAAGGACAGGGTTTCCCTCTTCGTGGTTCTACTACCCCTGGACCATTTGTGGGAACTTGGGTAGGTAACTTCCCTTCTGGAGCCTCAGTTTCCTTATCAAATAAAAGGTACAGTTGTGGGGGCTCCCACAAAAGGTGGCAATAAGCAAGTAAAATCGTGCACAGGCCTGGCACCTGGAAATGGTTGGTCAGCAAAAGAAAGGACCTCTTCCATTCTGGGCTAGCACCCTGAGCCTGTAGGAGTTCTCTGAGCCTTGGTTTACCCTCCTACAACATAAGGACATTATTCCTACCCTCCCCGATTGGGGGGGGGGTGGCTGGAAGAGCTCTCCCTGTCTAATGTGGGGATGGGTGGGTTTTTTTCTGACTTTTTAATATTTACATTTATCTGTGTCCTAGGGTTTTTGTACAGAATAAGGTGTGCCTTTCGCTGGGTGTGTTCACAAGTGATATCTTGCCTCTGAAGGCTAAGGCCCTGCTCTAAGGAGTGGCCTGGGCGGGGACTGGCCTCTGAAGTATGGTTGGGGATAGGGAGAGAAGGCTCCCCTACCAAAAAGTCTTCCTGACCCCTTTCTAGAAAACCTGACCCAGGACACTGGCCTTGCTGGCGACAGTGATCAGCGTTGGCTTCTGGGCACCAAGCTTAGATTGGGCTCAGGAACTTTCACTTTTGTTTCTTTTTACTTCCCACATTCTGGGAGTACAGTGACCTAGTTTTTAGCAGCCTTGTGTATCCCTCTCTGTCGAAAACACTGCAGGACCTACAGCTCTGCTGGGTCCAGTGCGACCTGAGCCTGGCCCTCAGAGCTGGCTTTAACCTGGCTTCACCTCAGCTAACCCACCCACTCCCCATATCTCCCCCTCCGCCCCATAGCCCTGGATCTACCAGCTCCCTTGTCCTGCCTGGCTCTTTCTGTGTCTGCTTTGCCTCCTTACTGCCTCCTCCGGGGAGGCTTCACTGGTACATCGGTGGTCCTCATAGCCCACGCTCCTCAGTCCCATGCACCTCCTGTGGTGTCCCACTGTGGCCTGCGGGGGACATGGGAGCTGGCAGGGACATTAGTGTGGGCCTCACCAAGCCCGTCCCTCAGATGGGGACCCTCTGCCCCTTGACTGTGTGCACCCACACCTGCCCCTGCACAGACACACACACTTGTGATCACTGCATCTCCTTAGAGAAGCTCCGAACTCGCTGCAAGAGTGAGGTCAGCCATGACTTGTCTCCTCTCACCCCACCCTGATGGGACCTTACGGGATCTTAGGATTGGAGGGACTTGAGGGTCATCCAGTTGGCCTCCAGTGCCTGAACCCTTTTGAGAAGAGTCACTTGTTTGTACTCCCCCAGTGCTGGAGAGCTCATTACCTTGTAAGGTCACTCTTTCAGTTTTTGTGGAAAGTTTTGATTGAAAGAGCTTTCTTGGGCTGAGCTAAAATCTGTCATCCTGGCCTTTTCACCCAGCCATTTTGCCCTCTGGAGCCCCAGACTTACCAGAGGTGTCCACTGTGTCTTCCAAAGGCTGATCTCCAGGATGAACAGACCCAGTTCTTGCCATCTTCCTTTTTAAGACCTCTGTTTCCAGCCCCTTCTCCACCTGGCCACCACTTGTGGACACACTTCCGATAGTTGCTGCCTCTCAGACAAGGCCAGGGCCAGGCTGGGTGAGGAAGTCCAGCTGAATGCTGGCTCCTGCAGGACTGCCAGTGCCTTGCCCAGGGGCTGGTGGGACTCTGGCCGCCAGGCCGCCCTACTGACTCCTTGGTGTCTCATCGACTAGAACCCCTCTGGCTCCCACCAGTCGTTATGGCTTCTATCTGACATATACTCTAAGAACCTCTGTGACTCCATTATCACAAATACCACATTAACATACTGAACCCCAATTTTTGTTTTTATTGCTGTGGTAGAAAACATGGGACACAAAATTCACCGTCCTCATCATTTCAGAGCCTACGGTTCAGTAGCATTACATACATTCGCATGTACGTACTGTTGTTGTACAACAGATCTCCAGAATTTTTCCATCCTGAAAATCTGAAACTCCACCCAGTAAACAGTACCTTCCCTTGTCCCCCTCCCTCCCATAAACCTGACATCTTTACCTTTCATACCAACAAGGGTTTGTCTCCTCTCTTGACCACAAAGACCTAAAGAGTTCAGGTCACAGCTCCTCCCCTGTCTCGGTGGCAAGATGGTAGCAAGCAGCTACTGTCACCCCTTCCTTCGCGGTGTCCCCCATGTCTGCCTGTCAGCCACAACCTCCCAAATCCTGCCGTTCAGACCCCTGCCCCTGCCAACATTGCTGTGACCAGACCTCACTGAACTGCCCCGCTGGGCCCCACAGGCCTAACTCTTCAGGTGATTAGAACCCCCTTGGGCCGGCTCAACTGCCACCCACCGTGGGCGTGACCCACAGTCACCTCGTCTGTCCTGGCCCACATGTAGCCCAGAGCTCCCTGAGGGCAGGCCCCGGCCTGGGTCTTACTTCTCCTGCATCACCTCAGAGACCCAGTGGGATTTGATTCAAAGCCCTGGGAGACCTGGGGAATCTGGCTGAGGCAGGGGAGGAAGACTCCCTGTTGGGTCATCTCGGTCTCTGGGGTGAGAAGAGCAGAGGAGAGGAGGCTGGTGAATGACCTGGGGCGGGGGGAGGAGCGGGCGTCTTCAGCCTCCGCGTGCACCCTTACCGCCCACGGCCAAGCCTAAGGGACAGGCCCCTGCCAGGAGAGACAAACGGTGTAACGACCCTGTGGCTCTTATTCATAACCCACACGACTGGCTCCCAGATTCCCACTGCTGGTGCTCAGTGCCTTCCAACCAGCCTCACTAGCTCCTGTCTGAGCCACTTTGGGGCTCCAATCAGGGGCCACCTTCCTGATCCCCAAGCCCATGGTAGGTTACTTTTCTCCAAGTTCCTCTTGACGACCTACACTCACCTGCACCTTGGCTATCACTCTGCCGGTGCCTGTTTACAAGGCTGCCTCCCTCTGTGTGTGAGCTCCCTGAGGGCTGGACAAGGTGGATGTGTCTCTGGAGCTCTCGTACAATCCAGGAGGCCGGAGTGGAGGAGGCACTCAGAGACCAGAGGAACCGATGGGTGGGTGATGGGTGGCTGAACAGATTATGAACCACGAGATGGACGGAGGAGTAGTGGGAAGACGGATGGAGGGTGGGGGATGGAGGGGGTTCCATTCCAGAGCCAGACTGGGGTGACTTCTGTCCGCTGTTGACCTTGCCTCCACCCACTTATTCTCTCTCTAACTGCAGCCTCCTTGAGCTTGTCCTTTCTGAGGTCATGACCCAGTTGCATCCCTGGGGGCAGCTGACCCCCAACCCCCCACCACATTCTTTTCCACCCTGTCCCCTCAATCCACTTCCCCAGTGCTGTCCTCCCCAGGCACTTCTTTATCTGGCCCAGTCTTTTTGGTTTCCCCAGCACAGTACGGGCACCCTCGCCATAGCCAGGCCTGGGAGCTCTGCAGTCTCCATACATTTTGTCCCAGCGGTTCCATTGCTCCCTATCCCGCCCCGCAGCCCCCACGCCTTCTGCGCACCTGCGGCCCAGCCTCCACTCAGCGGCCAGCGGGGCCTCCCAGGAACACACGTGTCCTCCTCTCAGCCCCTTGTGCCCATTCCGTCCCTTCCCGCTCGCTGCCCTGGATAAAGCCCCAGTTCTCTCACATGTGGTCCATGGGCCCTACCTGACCCAGGAGGCGCCTCTGTGCAGAGATGGGGAGGTCGGCTCAGGGCTGTGGAGCAGGGTGTCCCTGTTGTCCAGCTGGTGGGGGTGCCGAAGGGGAGTGCAGCCTCGTCCTGCGGCCTGGGGCTGGGGCTGGGCGGCATTCTGAAGCCGCCATTGCACTTTCTTGGTGGGTCTCTTCTCCGCACTGAAACCTTCTCCATTTTGAAATCATTGCAGCTTCCAAGCAGTTTAATAATGAGGTCCTGAAGGCCCACAACGAGTACCGGCGGCAGCACGGCGTCCCCCCACTGAAGCTCTGCAAGAAGCTCAACCGGGAGGCTCAGCAGTGAGTCCCCAGAGAGCGGGGGTGACGTGGGCTCTTCGAGACGCTATCACGGGGGACTGGGGGTGGGGGTGGGGGTGTCAGCCCAAAGGACGTGGGTTTGAGGGGCAGGTACAGCCAGGCTTGAGTAAATAACCCTTGCGCCACTGACCTCGGCAGGTCCTTTTTCTTTGAACCTCAGTTTGCTCCTCTGTAAAATGGGGCTGTTGTGGGGCTCAGAAGAGTGGCTGGCGTGATGCTCCCGATCTCCACCGCCAGTCTGGGGCGGGGAAGGAGGCTGGGCCGCAGCAGCTTAGGGCTCACATCCCGGGGCTTCCCTGAGCCGGCCTGCTCTGAGGGGGCCCGTGGACTCTGGCAGGTATTCAGAGGCCCTGGCCAGCACGAGGATCCTCAAGCACAGCCCAGAGTCCAGTCGTGGCCAGTGCGGAGAGAACCTGGCATGGGCCTCCTATGATCAGACAGGTAGGTCGCTTTCTTGGCTGCCCTCCCCCACCTCCCCTCCCGGCTGAGCTGGGCCCAGGACATCCTGTGTTCAGACCCCAGCACCCCGCTCCGTGTAGCCTTGGAGCCACAGGCCCAGAGAGGGAGAGGGGCCCCAGAGCTCTGTGTGTGTGCTCCCGGGGGCTGCCTGCAGCTCTCCGCAGTCTCAGATGGCCAGCTCGGGGCTGGGCCTGTGCTGGGTGCCAGGGACACAGAGATGAGTCAGACTGCCCGGCCCTCCCCCTCGGAAGAGCTCCCAGCTGGGGCGTGGGGGCGGGGGAGAAAGTCTTTTCTCTGCCCTTTCTGTGCAGTTTCAGCCTGACCCTGTGGGCTCCCAAGTATCCCCAGCTGCAGTTTTGCTTTCTTCCCATTTTGCTTTCATTTTTAAAATGTTGGTGTACTCACTTTTATCATCAGAAAAATGCAATTGAGCTTCTTCCATGTTAGGAAAAAAAAAAAGAGAAAGACAATCCCTCCATCTGAGGTCACAGCCTGGAATGGTGATCCCGCCACACTGACCAAACATTCTGGAGCTTCCTGGCTCTGACGGGGCTGTCGTGGCTTTTTAGGAAAAATGCTGGAGAGAGATACTTTGCCCTCTGAAGTCTTCTCCAGACCCCAGTGGGAGGATGGCTACCCCCTCCTCCCTGGGCCTAACATTCCTGGGAGTTCCCCTGGGGAGGCCTGCTGTCCTCCTCCCAGTGTCCCTTCCCTGAGCTGCGGGCCTGCAGAGGGGGAGAGGTGTGAGCACCCTGGAGCCTGCAGCCTCCTTTCCAGGCCGGGGCCATGGGCCCTAATGGGGAGAAGGCTCCCTGAAGGGTCAGGAACCGCAGGCAATGGAGGTGATTGGTCCCAGCCTTGCGTTGGTCCCCTATGGAGCCCTGAGCAAGTCGCTACCCTCTGTGGCCCCAGTTTCCCCATCCCTCTCCATAGACTGTCTTTATCCCCACCCTGGGGACACGTTGGGATCTTTTGCAGTACTTTTAGAAAAGACCCATGCCTGGGTCTCTCCTCCAGAGACACTGACACAGTCTGTGGCAGGCCCCAGGCGTCGGCCTGGTTTCAGTGCTCCCCGGGTGAGGCCCGAGTGTGGAGGCCTGCCTGCCCAACGTGTGGTCCTTGGGGAAGCAGTGGCACCTGGGAGCTTGTTACAAATGCAAACTCAGAGGCTGCAGCTTTGACCTAGGCAGTCAGAATCCAAATTTTAACAAGTGCCCCAGGTGATCCATGTACATGTGAAAGTTAAGGGTAAGACTTACTGCCGTGGAATGGAGGCTCCCACAGTGGCCTGGACATCAACAGCTCCCAGGGAAATGCTGTGGGTTTTCTCCTGCCTAGAGTGGAGACCCTGACCCACCAGCCCAAGTGCCTTTCCTCTTGTGGATATTTCAGGAGACACACTTAGGGTGGGGTGAGGGCAGAGTGTCCCGAAAACTCAGAGCATCATTAGAAGCCCTTGGAGTACGTTGCATACAACCCTTGTACAGAGGCCCAGAGAGGGGAAGGCCTTGCGCGGGATTACACAGTCAGTTAGTGGCAGGGCTGGTCCCCCAAAGCCAGGCCAAGGGTCTTCCTAAGCAAGGCCCTCTCTGCAGAGGGGGATGGGCAGGAGTCCCTGTTTCAGCTCACTGGTGCTTTGTCAGACGTCTATGGGGTGTGTGGTTTGGGGTTAGTGGGAGAAGGTGGAAGGAGTAGCGAGTGGGTTAATTTTGCTGCCGGGTTTGAAACAGTGTCTTTCCATACAGGAAAGGAGGTGGCTGATCGATGGTACAGTGAAATCAAGAACTACAACTTCCAGCAGCCTGGCTTCACCTCTGGGACTGGTGAGTGAGGGGGTCACCCCTGTGGCCTGGGCCTGGGCAGGGTTGCAGTTTGGGCATCTGACTTTGGAAAGGCACTAACCCTCTGAAAATCGATCGTGTCTCTCCTCTTTTACCTCTTCTGTATTTCTCTGGTTCCACTTCACCCAAAGGGCAGGACTCCTCCCGTCACTTCCTCCAACACGCACGCACCCCGCTCTGGCTGAGTACACCCGATCCAGGAATTCCTGTCCCACCAGCTCCAAGTTCTCTACATGACTAGAGTGTGCCGTAAGGAAGCTGTCGATTTTTAAAATTCCCGAGTGCCTCCTCCCAGAAGTGGTGGTATAACCGGTCGTCCTCCTGCTAGTTTTGGTCCCCTCCAATCCAACCTGCTTCCAGCATCCAGAATATTCTTTCTAAAGCCCTCTCATCAGGAAAACGGCCTCACTGTTCACTCTCTCCTTCTAGTCTTAACTCCCTCCCCCTCATACCCTGCATCCTTCCAAGGTGCTCCCCACACCTCCAGCTTCCCAGGAGTCTCCCCTGCCCCCCAACCCCCACCCCTTCACCTGTTCCCTCCAGTTTGCGTTCAGAGGAGCTTGGAGCGCAGACAGCCTAGATCTGCTCTCAGCTCCAGCACTAGTCGTGTGAACTTGAGTTGCCTCTCTGTCCTTCCCTGTCCCAGAGGGCGAGGGGCAAGGCGGTAGCCTCTAGGGGACATTCTGAAAGACGGTGTGTAGATGCAGGGCAGTGCCACAGGCCATAGCGGCCATGGGACCGTCCTGCTTTCCTGTGAGGCCTCCAGGGTGAGCAGGAAACATTTAGCTGACTGAAGCCCCAGGCAGCCGCTCTGTGTTCTGGGCCCACACCTGCCCCTCAGCCAACTCCCCTCACCTGGCGCCTGTCTTTCCTCAGAACTGACTCAGATCTACTTGCGGCCCAGGAGGGGTTGGACGGGACTGAGAGTTTCTCTGACCAGAAGGAGCCAGGGAAACTGAAAAGGGGATTCCCTGCCCACCCCTACCCTACCCTACCTCATCCCACACATGGGTGGAGCTCCTGTGGCCTCTCCCCCTCTGGAAGATTCTTCCACAGCAGGAAGTGACATGCTCTCAGAGCCAGTCACTGTTTCCTGTGGTTTGCTGCTCACCCCTTTGGGGCAGAGATTCTTGCAACAGTGTGGGCAGGACTGTGGGGCAGAGATGCAGATCTACTGAGGCATTTCTCCTCTCAGCTGTCCAGCCAGGGGTAAGGAAGCTGCTCTCAGTGATGGTTCTGTGGCAGTTAAATTCGAGAAGTGAGGGAGGGAATAGCAACAACCTTCTCCCAGTGATCAAGGTTCTTTGAAGACCCAGAACCTATCTTTTCATAAAGTTCAATGTCCAGAAGACATTGTATTTCGCACCCTCTGGATTTGCTTTTCCCAGAAGCAAGGCTCCCGAGCAACTGGACATGTGTCAGAACAAGTAACTACCGTTGTTTCTCTGTGCCTGCCACTTAAAAATTACAAAGTGACTCCACATTCCTGGCCACGTGAGCCTCACAGCACCAGTTGTGGGTGGGGCTTTATTCTACCCATTTTGCAGAGGAGGAGACTGAGGCCCAGAAGGAGGAAGAGACTTATTATAAATCTCCTATCCTCAATTCGATGTTTTTTCCATGGCTCCTGCTCCAAGGTGGGAGTCTTGCAAGTGTCAGAGCTGGGAATGGGGCTTGGCATGATCACTGACCACCTGTCCAACCTGTTGCCCCACATCTCCCACCCCTAAAGAGGAAAACCACAGAGCAACTAGCTCCTAGGCTGTCCCAGGTGCCAGTGGGCAATGCCTGGGGACAGGAGCACAGCTTTGGGTGGTGGTAGAATGAGAGTTTGCAAGACCCTTAAAGATCCTCAGGCCCATTCCCCATGCCTCATTCCCTGACCTGAGTCCATGTTGTAGGGAAAGAGACTTTGAAATACCCTGTAATCTATCCCTACCCACCTTGAGTCAGCAGCATCTAGTGATGAGGGGCACAGTTCTGTGCTACAAGCTGAGTGAAGAAAAACTGTTTCTTGCAACTCCTTTGTTACTTTTTTTTAAATGTTATTTATTTATTTGTTTATTTGAGAGAGAGAGATAGAGCATGAGATGGGGGAGGATCAGAGGGAGATGCAGACTCCCTAGCCCATGTAGGACTCGATCCTGGGACTCTAGGATCATGACCTGAGCCGAAGGCAGTCACTTAACCAACTGAGCCACGCAGACGCCCCCTTTATTACATTCTATTTTAATGCATAGATTGGTTTGCTTATTTACTCTGAATAAATAATACATGACATGAAATCTGCAAACTGTATAAAGTAAAAAGTCGTCCTTCCATTCCTGGTCTCTAGCACTTTCCCTTCAATTTCTTGTGTATTATCCTAAAGTTGGTCTGATCTTATACCAGCATGAGGTAAATATGTTCTCTTTTCCCCTTTTTTCTACCCTGGTCTGTGATCTGTTTTGCATTTGCTTTCTTCACCCAGCAGATTGTAAGAGATTGTTCCATGTTAATACAAAAAGAGCTTTGTCGTTCTTTCTTTCTGTTACCCATTATCATTATTCTCTTGCAGAAACATACTGTGACTTATTTAATGTGTCTTTCAAATGTATATTATAGGGCTTTTAGGTCAGTTGCAGGAAAGAGGATGTGATCCCTTTTTAAAAAAAAAAAAGAAAAGGTTTTGTGTCTGGTTTTGTGTCAGTTAGTGATTTAGTTAGAAACCACTGTGTGTCTGATGGTTGCTAAGGAAGTTGTGTCCTTTAACTCGTCTCTAAATACCCACACTTAATTATCTCTGGACAGAAACCTCCCTGGCCAGAGGGAAAATCACTTAGTCTCATCTGTTTGGAAAAGGCCTCCAGGGGGCCCACATGCTGCTTGTGTCTGTGATCATTTTCTTGGCAACCCGTGGATAAATGGCAGTTCTTCCTCGCCCGGGCAAGAGAGGAAGCGGGTGGTCAGTAGCCAGAGTCCAGGTCTCTTGAGAGAAAAGGCTCACACGTGGCAAAGAGCTTGAGCCTTAATGAAAAAGCAGCCTGTGGAAATGGTGACACCTCACCAAGATGCTGGACATCCTGGAGCTGTGACTCAGAGAGTAGGGGGATCCAGGGGGAAGAGGCAAGAAGCATTTGATTTTGAGGTGAAAATCAGAGTTTAGCGGGCACTGGTTAATACAAGTTTAAGGACAAGTGAAAAAGATGCGTTGGGGCGCCTGGGTAGCTCAGTTGGTTAAGCGGCTGCCTTCGGCTCAGGTCATGATTCCAGGGTCCAGGAATCGAGCCTCGCAATCAGGCTCCCTGCTTAGCAGAGAGCCTGCTTCTCTCTTACCCTCTGCCTGCTGCTCTGCCTACTTGCGCTCTCTATCTCTCTGTCAAATAAATAAATCAAATCTTAAAAAAAAAAAAAAAAAGATGCGTAGTTGTGCCTGGGGTTTGTTTTCCTTGAGTTCTTGCTTTGATTTTATCATAGCAAGCTCTGCTGATTACTATTTATGGTTTGTTATTCTTGTAAACAATTTGATAAAACTTCAGATCTTCTATGGACATAGACAATTAAATAATACCTACATTTAGAAATTATAAAAATGGAGTTCATCTGTAGGACAAAATACACACAATCTTTTTTTTTTTAATATTTTATTTATTTATTTGACAGAGAGAGATCACAAGTAGGCAGAGGCAAGCAGAGAGAGAGGAGGAAGCAGGCTCCCTGCTGAGCAGAGAGTCCCATGTGGTGCTCGATCACAAGACCCTGGGATCATGACCCGAGCCGAAGGCAGAGGCTCTAACCCACTGAGCCACCCAGGCGCCCAACACAATCTTTATTTTTTTTAACATTTTTTTTATTCGTGAGTGAGAGTGAGTGAGAGAGAGAGAGCACATGCAGGGGGAGGGGCAGAGGGAAAAGCAGACTCCCTGCTGAGCAGAGAGCCAGGTGGGGTGCGGGGCTCCATCCCAGGATTCTGGGATCATGACCCAAGCCGAAGGCAGACACTTAACCGACTGAGCCACCCAGGTTCCCCCTTTCTTTCTTTTTCTCTCTTTCTTCTTTATCTTCTGGTAAAACATATTTACCATAAAAATAACCATTTCAGGGTGTCTGGGTGGCTCAGTTGGTAAAGCCTCTGCCTTTGGCCCAGGTCATGATCTCCGGGTTCTGAGATCGAGCCCCGCATTGGACCCTCTGCTCAGCGGGGAGCCTGCTTCTCCCTCTCTCTCTGCCTGCCTCTCTACCTACCTGTAATCTCTCTCTCTTTCTGTCAAATAATTAAAAATCTTAAAAAAAAAAAAAAAAACATTTTTAGGGGCAAATCTCACAGGGAGGCCGCTTCTCCCTCTGCCTCTCTCTCTCTGTCTCTCATGAATACATAAATAAAATCTTCCAAAAAATTAATCATTTTAAGAGCACAGTTCAGTGAGATTAAGTACATTCACATTGTTGTACAACCATTGTACAACCCTATCCATCTCCAGAACTTTTCAGTCATCCCAAACTGAACCCATTAAACAGTAACTCCCATCCGTCCCTCTCTCCCTCCGCACCCGTAAGCTCTGGTGACCACTATTCTACTCTCTGTCACTGTGCGTTTGGTGATTCTCGGTATTATGTAAGTGGAGTCCTATAATATTTGTCTTTCAGTGTCTGGTTTATTTCACTTATCATAAAGTCCTCAAGATTCATCCTCAAGGTAGAATATATCAGAATTTCATTCCTTTTTAAGGCTGAATAATATTTTATTGTATGTGTATATGTAACATTTTGTTTATCCATTCATCCATTGGTGGACATTTGGGTTTTTTCCCCTTTTGGCTACTGTAAGTGGTGCTGCTATAAAACACGAGTGTACCAGTATCTGAGTCCCTCCTTGCAGTCCCTTGGGGTTCATTCCTGGAAGTGGAATTACTGGTTCAGATGGTAATTCTATATCTCATTTTTTAAGGAACCCCCGTACTGTCTGCCACAGTGGCTGCACTCTTTCATATTTCCCCCAGCAGTGCACAAGGGTTCCAAGTGCTGCACATCCTCACCGACACTTGTTATTTTCTTCTTCTTTTTCTTTTTTTAAAATATTTTATTTATTTATTTGCCAGGGAGAGAGCAACAGTGAGAGAGTGAGAGAGTACAAGCAGGGGGAGCAGCAGGCAGAGGGCGAAGCAGGCTCCCCGCTGAGCAGGGAGCCCGATGCAGGACTCAATCCCAGGACCCCGAGATCATGACCCAAGCCGAAGGCAGACGCTCAACCGACTGAGCCACCCAGGCATCCTGTTATTTTCTTCTTTAAAAAAAAAAAATTCACCCAAAGAGATGTAAAATGGCTACCTCTTTCTTTCTTACCCTGTGGGATACTTTGCCACTCTGATTCAATTTTCCTTCTTCCCTCTGTCTCTTTCACATTTATATCAGATATTGGGAGAGCATCTCCTTTGTGCCAAGCTCAGTGTTAAACACTGGGGATATTGTGACCAGTAAGTCAGGCATGGGGGTACCTGGGGGACTCAGTCAGTTGAGTGCCTGCCTTCAGCTCCATTCCTGATCTCCTGGTCCTGATATGGAGCCCTGCAGTCAGGCTGTCTGCGCAGCGGGGTGTCTGCTTTTCTCTCTGTGCTGTCTCTCTTACTCTCACTTTCTCTTCTATAGATAAACAAAATCTTAAAAAAATAAAATAAAATAATACAGGTGTGGTCCCTACCCTCAAGGAAGAAACATAATCTCTTCAGTGTTGTTTGAGCAAATGAATGTCATTCTGTGCTATGGAAGTCAATATTGACCTGTCAAAGGATCTCTGAGTCCTTAACAGTGAAGGTGCAAAGGGTAAGCTCCCACCCTCTACTCCTTGAAGATGGAAGAATTTATGGTCACTGAGCAAAGAGTACATTATAGCAACTCTTTTACTCCCCAAGTGGAAGGGGAGTGGGAAGCTGAGCTATATGAAAAGTTGGAAGGAAGCAGTGAGTGAGGGGCAGGCAGCCTCAACAGTGGGACACTGAGGCTGAGAAGCTTAACAAACCACAGAAGTGTCTAGAAGGTCAGGCAGTAGCTTGAGAAGGAATCGGGATGCTTGGCTTAGAGCAGAGGGAATTAAGGAGGCTCCAGCTTGTAAGGTTTCAAAGAGTGCAAAATGTAGAAGGCCTGCACTTGCAGTGAGGGTAGAAGCCAAGTCCAAGATGGTTTCCCATCTACCTTTTCATTCATCCCACATATTCACGCAACAAAGGTTTATTTTACACTCTTCATGTGCCAGGCTGGGCCAGGGTACTGAGTATACTTTGCTGAATAAAACAGTTTCGTTCTTGCCCCTGTGAGTCTGAGAGCCCTAGCAATGGAGCCAAGCAAATGAACAAGAAATCAAACACATGTAGCATTGCAAATGGAAGAATGCTATGAGGGGGAAGAACAGGGTATGATAGGGTGACCTTGGGAGGGAGGTGTTGAGGAAATAAGTGATTGTGAAAGGCTTCTCTGCACAAGTGACATTCAGGCTGAGGCCTAAGGGTTAAGATGTTGGTCATCAGGAGAGTGTTCCACACAGTGGCCAATGTGTGCAGGGGTTCCATGGTGGGGACTAACCTGATCAAGGAATGGAAAGGAGGCCCTTGGGCCAAAGCATCCCCTTTCATTCTAGGTGCAACTGGAAGCAGTTGAGGGATTTTTAAGTGGGGAAGTAAACAGATATGACTTATGTCTAAAAATGATTACTCTGACTCCTTTAGAGAAAGGGAATTGGAGGAGACAAAGGTGGGTGCTGGGGAACCGGTCGAAGGCTATTAACAGGGGTCCACGTGAGAAAGTTTGTGATCAGAACCCAAGTTTGGGGAGTGGATAGACTTAAGATCTGTTTTGGAGTTAGAGTCTCCAGGATTGAATGATGGGTTGTAGAGGGGGAAATGAGGGTGAGGGAGGAATACAGATCAGTCCCTAGGGTTGTGTGCATGGAGGGAACATTAATGGAAAAGGAAGGTAGGAAGAGCAGTGACTCTGGGGGGAACCAAAATCAGTAGTGAGGTTTGGACAGGTGACATTCGAGATGCCCGTGAGCCATCCAAGTGGAAATGTCAAGTAAGTAGTTGTATCTGGAACACAGAGGAGAGATCGGGGCTAGGGAAATAAATTTGGGAGCCAGAGAAAGATGAAATTGCCTAAAGAACGCAGCAGGTAAAGAAAAGCGAGCCCAGGACTGAGCCCTGGGAAGGGCGGGCGGGCCCCTCCAGCATTTATCAGTGAAATAGAAGAGGCGGAAGAGGCAGTAAGATGGGAATGACCAAGGAGGGCAACATCATGGAAACCAAAAGAGAGGGTACTTCAAAAAGGGGAGGAGTCGACTATTAAATGTTCCTGAGATGTCAAGTAAGAGAGGGACAAAAAGTGATCTTAGGGGAGAAACATGGAGATCATGCATGACCTTGAAGAATAGAGTCTGGGGGGTGTGGAGGGGTGGAGGCAGAGGCCAGTGGCGTGGCATCCTAACTGTTAGGCTCACTCAGCTTTGTTGTGATCTCCAGGACACCACGACACCTTTGAGCATCTGGAAACGGTGAGGTGAGGAGGGTCTGTGTGGCTGATTGAGAGACCCAGTGCCTCAGAAAGTCAGGCAGGGGAGTGTTCTCTGTCTCCTGCCTCTGACTGGTGTGCTGGAAGCTCAAGCTTCCCAAGCCTGACGAGATGGTGCAGGGGTTCGAGAACCCCTGGAAACGTCCTTCTCCAGATTCTGCCGACTAACCTGTTTTCCTCTCCCCCTGCCTCTGCCCCTCCAGGACACTTCACAGCCATGGTGTGGAAGAATACGAAGAAGATGGGAGTGGGAAAGGCATCCGCAAGCGACGGGTCTTCCTTCGTGGTGGCCCGATACTTCCCTGCAGGGAATGTCGTCAACCAGGGCTTCTTTGAAGAAAATGTCCTGCCTCCAAGGAAGTGATTCATTAAATGTAGTGGGAACGTGGCAGACTTAACATGGATACGAAGTGCCTAGAACAACAAAAACTCAGCTGCGTGTCTGTCCCTGTGGGTGTATGTGCTTGTGTGGGGGATGCTTTTGAGTGTCTCTTGCACACACACTTGGATATACAGTTCTGTATGAACTTATTCTTATGGAAAGGAATGAGCCTATTGAAAGCCTTTAACCCTGATGGTTACCTAGACCACAATTATTTGGACTTAGGGGGAAAACGAAAAATCAATTTTAAAACTTTTTTTTTTCTAAGCAAACTTCTTTTGTACATTTCTTATAATATCCATCCCTGGTCTTTTTCTAATTCCAAATGTTTGTGATGTTTCAAGGTGAAGTTCATTTTATGTGATCTTCATGCATTGTAATCTACTTCTGGTAGATATTTAAGATTATTAAACCCTCTTCTAAATGTAACATAAAACCGCTTTAAACACATAAATATAAAGCAGCTTCCACTGGAAACATGGGACAGGCAGGAACTGCCTTTCACAGAATGATCGAGATTTCTCCGTTTTAAGACATGATGTCATCTGCATGCCTCCTGGAATTCTCTGATGGGAATGCCAAAGAACAAATGGAGAGAAAAGTTTCACTTCCTTGCATTTTCTCCCTTTAAATAGCAAAGTACCACTACTCACCACCGCCCTTGTCCCCCTCCCACCTTTTCTCTTAAAATCCTCTGGCATCTCAGAGCTCCATATGTGCCTCCCGGTTCCTGGGGCCTCGGGTCAGGCCGGAAAGCCGCCCCTCCCCCACCTCAGCGAGGTGGCCCAGGGCCTGTTCTGGGAGAGAAAGCCCCTCACACTGCCTGGGCTCCCAGCCAAGCGACTGAAGGATGAAGTCAGTGAGTGTGGGGGGTGAGTGTGAGCTCACCAGGGCTCCCAGAGGAAGCCCTCCGGCCTCTGCCCTCCCCAGGCTCACAGGGCAGGAGCCACCGCCTGTTTCTGGCAGCTGCATGGGCAGCTGTGCGGCTGCTCCCTCCAGGAATGCGGGACAGGCCCAAATGTTCCAGGGAGACATCCCATGGAGTGAGGCGGGGAGGGGAGGTTAGAGTTGCCACTTTGGTTCTGTGTTTGGCCTCACACCAAACAAAGTTCCCCTGCATAATGATTTCACGTGGTCTGTGTGGGAGGACCCTATCCAGATGCCAGGCTGGGTGTCGCAGAAGCAGGACCTCTCTAAGCAGAGAGACAGCAGGCTGCTGCCTTAGAGACCCACTCGGAGCAGGCCAGTCAGAGAACTCGCTTCCTGAAGGTCGGGCTGCACTGTGAACGCAGCCTCGTGCTGTGCCCTTCCTTTCACCCAGGGATATTGACTAAGACAACAATAAAATCTCTTTTGTGTAATATCTTCCATGTCATTCATGCCTGATGCTTAATTGGTGACTAAGGTCATCGTAACTCTTAGTTCCTGCCTTAGGTAACTCGGGCTTCCCAGTCCCTCAAACTCTCCCTGGAATCTTGCACCCTGCTGGCCTCTATGCTTCCATCTGGGGGACCTACCCTCACATGGCTGATTGGACCAAAGCGGACATGTGATCCAAGGGCAGCCAATCCCTGGGCTGGCCATGGGCCAGGCATAGGAACTAAGAAATAAGAAAGAATTAGCCAGTGGAACTAAAATGAGGATGCCATGAGCTTGAATTAGGGCCATGGCCAGCCAAAACTATATGCAATCCAAGTGGCCAGTTGAAAATAAACGGAAGTGAGAAAGCCAGCATTAGAGGTACAAATGAGGGAGTTCCTGAGCTTTCTAGCCGAGGCCAGTCTGTGTATCATTAAAACATAACCCTCATCTTCAGGCCTTCCCAGCAAAATGATATGTTAAGTGATGTTCCCCAGAAGGTTAGAATATTAGGGTCACCTCCCTCAGGGAGTCTTCTTAAGCCAAAAATGCTGAGCTGGGCAGGGAGTGGAGGGCAGGGAGTAGAATAAAGACTGGGCTGAGGCCACACCTGGGCAAAAGGGACTGAATGACCAACAAGTCAGCGAACTTCCTGGCAGCTCCCAAGGAGACCATGCGCTCAAGTACACATACATAGCCAGGTCGCAGACACTGACATGCAGCCAAGTGCTTAAGGCTGACATCTGTTTCCTCAGTTGGCTGGAGGAAGATAAAAGCTGACCAGAAGAGCTTTCTAGGCTGAAGAAAAGCCACGCAACAAAGCTGGCTGAGCAGGTGTGCACTAATTTTACTTGCTCAATGGATTTCTTAAAGAAAGCAACTGCTACGGTTCAGGAAGGGCAGAGGACAAGCCAGATTGCCAGCTCTCCTTTGTGGCCAGAGAACAGAGGAAGGAGACAGAAACCCTGGCTCCAAGCTCCAGCCCTGTGCTCTCAGAGTTGTGTGCCCTTCCCCTCTTTGGGCTGCAGTCCGTCCAGCTGTTCAAAGTCTGGCACAGGGAGTTAAGTCTACTGGATCTTCTCAGGTCCATGGCACCCCCATACCCAACTTTCTCAACTGGAGAGACCTTCCTGCCCTTGTGTTTCTGGCACTTGAAACAAATGCAAAGGGGCACACAGTCATTCCTCCACCAAAATGCCCCCAAGATGTGGGGGCAAAGGGGCAGGTACAACAACAGATCTGACCCTACCCAGGCTACTCTTGGTTGGAATGCCCCGGAAGCTGAGGCTGGCCAGCCTCTCACCAGGGCAGGCCTGGATGCCAATGGGAATGGAAAGGTGTCTGCGATCAACACCAACAGGTCTCACTTGTGCCGAAACTGCTGCCACTTCTCGAGAGATCAGGGCTGGCTAAGTCTTTGGAGGTCAGTTAGTCTCACGTGGAGAAAGCAAAGAAGAACCCACCCAAACCACACAGCTTGTCTGGTGGAGAGGCTGAAATCTAAGCCTTTTTATGGGGAAGACAGAAGTTCTTAGCCTTATGCGGAGATCTGTCAAGAGACTGAGTGCCTCTATACCATTCAGGAATCAAGGTGAATGGATTCAGCATTAAAACGTAAGTACTTTTGTGAGATTAAGAGGGTTGCTGGGGGGAGGGGGTTTGGGAGAAGGGGGTCGGATTATGGACATTGGGGAGGGTATGTGCTTTGATGAGTGCTGTGAAGTGTGTAAACCTGGTGATTCACAGACCTGTACCCCTGGGGATAAAAATATATGTTTATAAAAAATAAAAAATTAAATTAAAAAAAATAAATAAAGTCTTTAAAACAAACAAACAAACAAACAAAAAACCGTAAGTACTTTTAAATCGTTTTCAAGTTGCCAAATCCCCAAGGAAAAAGCCAGGTCTGAAATGGAAGAATGAGATACAGAGACGATGACTGGTAACCTGAATAAGCCAGGGAGGGAAAGAGCTGGCAGGCTCCCATGCCCCAAGCTCCAGGCTCCACTTTTCCTTGTAGGGGCGCTAAGGACGACCTAAGGGTCGGGAGTGGGGCTTAGGGCCTGGGTTCCCTCTGGACCATCTCGCCGTCGCCGCAAAGGCCTTCGAGTTGAGCCCCTTGCCTGGAGCCCCCCAAGGCTGGTCGGGGGTGGGGCCCTGGGCTCTTCCACTGTCCGCAGAAGCCATCCACCCTCCGCGGGGGCTCCGCTGAACTTTAGCCCTTCCGTGGCACGGGCAACACAGAGACGCGCGGCTGGCACTCCGGGAATCCCACGCCCGCCGGCGGGCAACGGAGTCTGCCGCCACCCCACCCAGCGGGGCGCCCAGGGGGGACGCCGCGAGTCACAGACGGCTCCTCTCCCGCGCTCCGCACCCCACCTGGAAAGCGGGCACAGGCGGCTTTGTGCTGGACGTGGGAGGCCCTGCCATGGGCACTGCAGTCGCCACCCGGCGCCGGGCGCGAGGGAGCCGCGCGGCGAGGGGGCTGGGGTGGGTGGGAGGGGGGCGCTGCTGTCCCCGCGGGGAGCGGCTGCTGCGGGCGAGCTCAGGGAGCGCGGTCTTCCGGGCCTCCGCGGCCGGAGATGGCCCTCCAGCTCCACCGCGTGGCGGGACCGGGCTGGCGCAGCCCGCCCCAAGAGGGCGCGGGATTCCGAAGGGATTCGATTCTCCGCCACCACCAAACACCAGCCGGAGGATGACAGGTATTTACGTACAAAGGGAGCACCCAAGGACCCCGGCGCAGGGTGAACTAATATAATATCAATAAAGTAACGGCAGCTAACATTTATTGAACGTTTTCTACAAGCCAAACATTGTACTTAACATGCTGTAATCATTTTCTCATTTAAATTCTTAATAATCTTCGAAGGGGGTGCTGTTATTCCCGTCTCACAGATGAGGAAACTGAAGTTTAGAGAGTCTGAGCCACTTGTCCAAGTCGATGCTTGATGGAGACAGCTGACCGGCCACAGTCCCCAAAGTTGCATGACTACAGACTTGGAAATGTGGAGAGAAGGTCCCAGTTTGCTGTAGAACTGAAATCATCAGGGCTTCAGAGGCCCTCCCATTCCCCAGTGTGTGGCCGACTCCTCTGTCCCTGGCCTCTACCTCTCCCTCCATTTTAAAGAAGAATGGTGTCATTTAAAAAAAAAAAAAAAAAAAAAAAAGTGGTGTCCATGGCTACAAAGGTTAGAAGGCAAAGGACAGAGCCTGAAATTCTTCTCTGATGGCCAGGAGCCTTGGCAGAGAAAGGTACCTTGAGGCCTAAGAATCAGAGACTTGGGAAGGCGAGGTAGTTAGGAGCTTCCTGGAAAGATGAGCACTGTGTCAGAAGACTTGGCTTCCAGGGGTCTGATTCCAACCTGCTGTGTGATCTTGGGCAAGTCCCTTCTCTTCTCTGGGCCTGTTTCCCTCCTGTACATGGAAGGAACCTTCTAGATCCAAAAATCGCTTTTCTTCCTCCACCTTCCCCTTTTCCCTTCCTATACCACCCCCACCCAGACTGGCTCAGACATTCCAGAAATAGCCTTGAACTGAGTCTTAAAAGCCCTAGATAAGAGTTGCAACCCATCTCCAAATTTCTCTTGAGCTCTGGGCCCAAAGCTTTAAGTCCCGGCAGGAGATCTAGCCTCAACAGGTTGGAGCCATCAGAGGGGAGAAAGGCCCTGAGCCTCTGAGAAAGGCCTCAGGGGCTGGCATTGTGATGACCTCATCCATTCTATGACATCACCCTCTCTCCCAGCCCCCCTCCTCCCTGATCAACTGCTCTGCAAACAACCATCAATCTGAATCCCAAAGGCCTGAGAACGTCTGTTCTCCAGTACCCGCTGCTGATCTTCTGCCTCAGCCAGCCAGAAGCACCATGAAATTGGAATTCACGGAGAAAAACTACAACAGCTTTGTGCTGCAGAACCTGAACAAACAGAGGAAACGCAAAGAGTACTGGGACATGGCCCTGACTGTGGACCACCATGTCTTCTTTGCACATCGCAACGTGCTGGCTGCTGTCTCCCCACTGGTGAAGAGCCTCATCTCCAGCAATGACATGAAGACCACCGATGAGCTCTTCATCACCATTGACCCCAACTACCTGAGTCCGGCCACGGTGGACCAGCTCCTGGACTACTTCTACAGTGGCAAGGTGGTGATCTCGGAGCAGAACGTGGAGGAGCTCCTTCGCGGGGCCCAGTATTTCAACACGCCACGCCTTCGAATCCACTGTAACGACTTCCTGATTAAGTCCATCCGCCGTGCAAACTGCTTGCGTTACCTCTTCTTGGCTGAGTTGTTTGAGCTCAAAGAGGTGTCAGACTTGGCCTATTCTGGCATTCGTGACAACTTCCACTACTGGGCCAGTCCCGAGGGCTGTATGCACTTCATGCGCTGCCCTCCTGTCATCTTTGGCCGCCTGCTCCGAGATGAAAACCTGCATGTGCTCAATGAGGACCAGGCTCTCAGTGCCCTCATCAATTGGGTGTACTTCCGGAAGGATGAGCGGGAGAAGTATTTCAAGAAGTTCTTCAACTACATCAATCTGAATGCTGTCTCCAACAAGACACTGATGTTTGCCAGCAACAAGCTGATGGGCATGGAGAACAGCTCAGCCCACGCGACCCTGATCGAGAGTGTCCTTGTGGACCGAAAGCAGGAGAGGCCGTCCAGCTTGCTGAGTTACCAGCGGAAAGGTGCCCTGCTTGACTCAGTGGTCATCCTGGGCGGCCAGAAGGCCCATGGTAAGTTCAATGATGGAGTGTTTGCCTACATCATCCAGGAGAACCTGTGGTTGAAGCTGTCAGAGATGCCCTATCGGGCGGCAGCCCTTAGTGCCACCTCTGCTGGCCGCTACATCTACATCTCTGGTGGGACCACTGAGCAGATTTCAGGGCTGAAGACAGCTTGGCGGTACGACATGGATGACAACTCCTGGACCAAGTTGCCAGACCTGCCAATTGGGCTCGTCTTCCACACCATGGTGACCTGCGGGGGGACAGTGTACTCAGTGGGTGGGAGCATTGCCCCAAGGCGGTATGTCTCCAACATCTATCGCTATGATGAGCGCAAGGAGGCCTGGTGCCTGGCAGGGAAGATGAGCATCCCTATGGATGGCACAGCTGTGATCACCAAGGGGGACCGGAACCTGTACATTGTCACGGGCCGCTGCTTGGTGAAGGGCTATATTTCACGGGTCGGAGTGGTGGACTGCTTTGACACCAACACTGGGGATGTGGTCCAGTGTATCACCTTCCCCATTGAGTTCAACCACAGGCCCCTGCTCTCTTTCCAACAGGACAATATCCTCTGTGTACACAGCCACCGGCAGAGTGTCGAAATCAACCTGCAGAAGATAAAGGCTAACAAGACAACCACCTCGGTGCCTCTCTTGCCCAACAACTGCCCCTTGGATGTGTCCCATGCTATCTGCTCCATTGGAGACAACAGAGTGTTCGTGTGTGGGGGTGTCACCACAGCCAGTGACGTCCAGACAAAGGATTATACCATCAACCCAAATGCCTACTTGTTGGACCAAAAGACAGGCGAATGGAAGACCCTGGCCCCCCCACCGGAGGCACTGGACTGTCCTGCGTGCTGTCTAGCCAAGCTACCTTGCAAGATTCTTCAAAGGATTTAAACAACTTTTTAAGTGGGAGAATAAGTAAATGCATTATTATTCGCAATTTAATGAGAGAGAGAGGAAGATGGCCTGTTGGTTCCTTCTTAGTGTTCCAGTCTGTTTGGCCCTGAAAGTGGAGATTCTGGGCTAGGGCTGCTCCCGGGGGTGGAAATTCAGGGCTACTCTGTCATCGGAGGGATCCAAGCTGAGGCTGGAATGGAGTCCCTGGCGGGTGGGACTGAAGTGTCTCCTGGGCACTGGCCAAGGTGGTGTCTGGGAAGCCCCATTCTGTCCCCTGTAGTCACCTCGCCGACATCTGCTGGACGGAGATGCAGTGTTTGCTTAGAGTTAGGAAACCTCAGACTCCTCCAACACTCACTCCCCTTGAGTCTGTCCAGGAAGGCAGGGGAGGGCCAGTCCCAGGTTCAGGACAGGACACTGGGGCTGTGGGGGGAGATGGAGAAAATGGTGTGGGAAGGGCTCAGGGGTGGGGATGGCGGGAACAGAGGGGGCAGGGTCACTTGCTTGTTGTATTTGACCGTGCAGCTGTGGTGTGTTTTTGACTTATTGGTGGGGAAGTTGGGGGTTACTTACAATTGTTTTCAGTAAGCAAAGTGCATCAGGAACTTTCTCCATGAATATAGGGCCTGAGGGATTGGGAGTGAAGGAGAGTTCAGTAAAGGGAGAAAAAAGGAATCTATGCAGCACCACCCGCCCCCTTATCTGTGGTTTTGTGTCCTGTGGTCAGCAGTGGTCCAGAAGCAGATGATCCTGCCTCTGGCGTATCCTTAGAAGGTCAGTAGTAGCCCTACACCATGTCCCAACGCCCCCGCCATTCACGTCACTTCATCTGATCACGTAGGCACGCTATCACCTCACATCACCACAAGAAGGGTGAGTACAGCATAATAAGATATTTTGAGAGAGAGAGAGAGACTACATTCACATAACTTCTATTACAGAGTATTGTAAAATTGCTCTATTATTCGCTATTGCTGTTAATCTCTCACCATGCCTAATTTATAAGTTAAACTTTATTATAGGTATGTGTGTAGAGGAAATAACATAGTAGATAGAGGGCTCGGTACTATCTGAAGTTTCACGCATCCACGAGGGGTCTTGACACGGATCCCCTGCAGATAAGGGGGGGTCTACTGTATCTCTGTTGGGGAGAAGCTTGGGGTTGAGGAGAGAGGACAGGATGAGAGAGACAGGATGGTGTAATCGCTAGGAGTATGGCCACTGGGGCCAGTCGGCCTGGTTTAAATACCAGTTCCACCACCTGCTGGGTACTCCTGGCCAAACTACTTCACATCTCTGTGCCTTAGTTTCCTTATCTGCAAAAGAGGAGTGCCTACCTCCTAGGGTGATGTGAAGTTTAAATGAGTTCATATGCGCAGAATCCCTAGGACAGTCCCTGGCATTATTAAGGTGCTACAGAAGGACATTTTTTTTAAAGGTTGGGGGGGAAGGAGTATGGCAAGGGTCCATGTTCTTGAGCCTTTATATCAAGTATAAGGTCCTCTAAAATGCTCTTGAAGATTTCCTCCCTCAAAGCCTTAGTGAGCTTGCCTCAATTCTAACTATCTCGGTTACCCTGTCATATATAATTCTCCACAACTGCGAAGAAAATGACCGAGTCCTCGAAAACGATATAGGATCCTCACTTATCCACTCACTCATTCACAAATTTACTTATTCATCGACTCATCGATTCACACACACATAAACACACCATTCCCTGAGGCCTCTCTGTGTAGGTCCTTGTCCCAGGTATTGGGGCCACAGGCATGACACAGACAATCCATGTCCCAGTAAGGGAGTCTCTAGAGCAGTGCTGAGCAAGAGAAATTGAACACAAGCCACACGTGTAATTTAAATTTTTCTAGAAGCTTCACTACAAAGGTAAAAACAAACAGGTGAGATTAATTTTAATAATTTGTTTAACCCAATAGATCCATATATTATTTAAATAAACAATCAGTGTAAACATTAATTTTTTTAAATTTTTTATTTTTTATAAACATGTATTTTTATCCCCGGGGTACAGGTCTGTGAATCGCCAGGTTTACACACTTCACAGCACTCACCAAAGCACATAGTGTAAACATTTATTAATGAGATATTTAATGTTCTTTTTTTCAATATTAAGTCTTTGGAGTAGCATGTATGTTTTACACTTAGAGCACAAATGTAGTTTGGACTAACCCCCAGGAGGCCAGCGTCTACTGGATTAGATCGTGCAGGACAGTGAGCTTCATGGCTCACACCGGCTCCAGCTCCTCCTTTTTCACGGGAAGTCCCAAGGACTTTTTCTTTTCTTTTTCCTTTTCTTTTCCCAGGAAGTCCCGAGGACTTTTTCTTCAGTCCTGTTCAACCCACTCAAGATCATCCCCCTGACCTCTCTGCCGAGTGGCCACTTGCTTCAAAGCCCACATTCTGCCCAAGTCTCACTCTGCTCCCTGCAGGTGAGGATCTTGGACTTCGCCGCTGAGCCCCTCTTCTCTGGACCGTCTCCTCCCTTTCTCTCTCCTTCAGCACTGGGCAGCCCCCAGCTCTCCTGACCTCACTGCCATCCTCCAGCTGGAAGTACAAAGGGTCTTACAGACCCAAGCAACTCAGCCCAGCTGCCCCCCCCCCCCAGGCTGATCTGACTCCTGGTGCTGTTCTCCACAGCTGATTCTCTAGCCCTCTCTGGTGTCCCGAGGCTCCACTCTTCTCTCCTCTTTCTCAACTGCTTGCCTCTCACTCTGCCACCAGATCTCCAGATCAGAGAGGTCACATGATCTGAGCTCCACAGGCGGTCCCACATCCACCAAAACCCTCTCCAGAGCTTCTGCTGCTTTCCTGCCTCTCAGAGGGAGCAGCGTCTTTCCACGATTCAATGTCCGTCCCTCTGCCCTGGCTCTCCATTTTGTCACTTCACCGCTTCTCAGGACCCTCAGTTCCTTCTCTCTGTGTATCCCCTTCCTGATCATTTCTCTCTATTGCATAAACATTCTCAAGTTTCTCTTTCTCCGGAAACAAACCTTCCTCAGTTCTCAGGCCCACCTCTTGCTCTCTGCCCATGTTTTTCCTCAGTTGAGCATCCTAAATGTGTCTGCACTGGTTCCATCTCTCATTTCCAGATCAATCACTAAATGACTCAGTCTGCCTTCTGTTCCTACCATGCTGCCGAACTGGCTCCTGACCCCGTCATCCTCTTTGTGCTTTTCTCCTTTGATTCTTTCCCTTGCAGTACTGCGCAGCCGTGGCCTCTGCTGAATCACTAAGGTGCTTGCTAAAAAGGGAGATCTTTGGCATGGTAGGATTATAATTTGATATATTAACCCTGTTGCCCTTCCTTCCTCCTCTTCCTTCCTTCCTAATCCCCTCCCACATTACAGTTAGACCATAAGGCTGAAGCATTCAAGGCTTACCACCGTGAGGAGGCTGGCAGAGGCCAACGCAAGACTCAAAAGCCAAAATCTTGGCTTTGTACTACAAGGAAAGCTTTGGCAATTCATAACAGAGGTTGTGGTCTTGAAAGACAAGGCTTTTGAACGACAACCCAGGTCTCCCAACTCAGAAACATGAAGTCTTTCCAGGGGAAATTCAGACATGCACAGTTTTTAGCCAATCAGTTTCCAGATCTTCAACTTTTTTCCTAAAATCAATCTACCGGAGAATACACCTGTGGTGATTTCCTTCTAGTTCTCTTTTCTTTCCCATCTTCCCTTTCAAAATTATTCTTCACACACACACACACACACACACACACACACACACACACACAGCAACCTTTACCTATTTCACAGCTTCCTAGGACATACTGCCTTAGGATGCCACACAAGGATCAGTGAAGCCTCCTCTCATCAAGACACCAATATCCAAAGAAGAATTTGTTGTATTTTTCTGTGTTATTTATACAGTGTTTCTGTTAAGATGTGAAATCTGGTGTTAAAAACTGGGGTACTTTTGTCCCACTTAGGTTGTTCAGAAATATTAAATAACACAATGAAATGATGACATATTTTGAAAAACTTTATTGGAGATATATAACTTACCTATTATACAGTTCAAGGTGTCCAATTAATGGCTCTTAGTATATTCACAGAGTTGTATGATCATTATCACAATTGATTTTATAACCTCCTCCTTATCCCCCCGCCCAAAAAAATCTTGAACTTCTTAGTTGTCACTCTCTAGCTCCCTTATCTTCCCAGCCCTAGGCAACGACTAGTCTACTGTCTGTCTCTATGGATTAGCCTATCCAAGACATTTCATAAATACAGAATCATACAATATGTCACTTCTTACCTAGCTTCTTTCACTGAGCATAATATTTGCAAGGTTCACCTATGTCATAGCTTATGCTGGTACTTCATTCCTTTTTATGGCTGAAGAATATTCTACTGCATGGATATACCACATTTTATTAATTCATATATCAATTAATTGATGGACCTCTGGGTTGGTTCCACTTCTTAGTTGGTATGATAATGCTTTATGGACATTCATATCCAAGATTTTGGGTTCACGTGTGTCTTCACTTCCGTTGGGTATATACATCAGAGCAGAATTGTTGGATTCTGTGGTAACTCTATATTTAATTATTTCAGAAAGTGCCAGACTATTTTCAAAGCAGATGCATCCTTTTACATCCTACCTGTAATGTACGGCAGTTTCAAGTTCTCCATGTCCTTTTCAACAATTATTATCTGTCTTTCCAAATATAGCCCTCCTACTGGGAGCAAAGTGGCATCTCATTATGGTTTTGATTTACCTTTCCCTGATAGTTAATGATGCCAAGCATCTTTTCATGGGCTTATTATATGACGGTTGCTTAATAACCTTGCGTCTTCCATGCTCAGTTGTTGTCAGAGAAAGCATTCTTCCTGTGAAGGGGCTCTGTGAGAACAAAACAAAGATGATGTAGCTCAGAAACATGGACAGTCATAGTGTATCATTTCATTTTGGCCAAAGAACCATGGCAAGTTTATGCTTACCTTCCTACCATTTATTTTTTAATTAGAATATTTAAGATTTATCAGAAGTATTTTAGAGGGGCTCCTGGGTGACTCAGTCAGTTATAGTGTCTGCCTTGGCTCAGGTCATGATCCCCGGACCCTGGGATCAAGCCCCGCATCAGGCTCCCTGTTCGGTGGAGAGCCTCCTTCTCCCTGCCTGCTCTCTGCTGCTCTGTTCTGCCTATGCGCTCTCTCTCTGTCAAATAAATCTTTTTTTTTTTAAGTATTTTAGAAAATACCTGGGACCAAGTATGTCCGCTTTGCATTTTTACCTTTTTACACCATTTAAAGGATGACATAAAACATTCCACATTTACTTCCAAAAGATCCGTGTTACATTTTTGAACAAAAGTAAATATATCATATATAAGTTAGAATGCTTATTGAGAAATGTAAGAAACATGCTAAATAAACCCTTTTTACTGTGAACACAACACATAAAACCAATGATACATAACTATGTAGCTTAACAATTTATTGTAAATATTTTAAGTATCCATGTAACTACTACTGAGCACAGGAGAGCATTGCCAAGACCTCAAAAACTATGTGGCCGCTTTCCTGATTATGATCTCTTCTCTCCCCTCTGACCTCGATAATAACGTGTTCCTAACTTTTCTATATAGTTTTATTATCTAAATAGGCATTTCTCATGTATAGGTAAGTTCAGCCTGTTTTTGGACTTCACAAGAAAATTGTACAGTATGAATTGCCTTGTACCTGGCTTCTTTGCTCAAAATTATGTTTTATAATTTATCCATGGTGTATGTACATTTAGTTCCATCCATTTCACATCTGTATACTATTCTGTCATATAACTATGTCATTTTCCCTATCCATTCTCGAACTGTTGATGGATGTCTGGGTTGTTTGCATTCTGGGTGATTACAAACCATGCTGTTCTTGTGAGTGTATCTTGGTGCACATGTACCAAGTTTGTCTAGGGCATATACCTAGTAGTGGGATTGCTGTCTTATTTGTAAGGTAATTTGCAAATTATTTTTGCAGAGTGATTGTTAATTAACATTGTCATTTGCAGTATATGAGAAGTTCTGTTGTTTTACACGCTTGCCAATACTTGGTAATGTCAGACTTTTATTGATTTATTGATTTATTTGTTTGTAAAGATTTTATTTATTTATTTGACAGAGGGAGAGAAACAACAAGAGAGGGAACACGGCAAGGGGAGTGGGAGAGGGACAAGCAGGCTTCCCGTTGAGCGGGGAGGGACCTGATGCCAGTCTCGATCCCAGGATTCTGGGATCATGACCTGAGCTGAAGGCAGGCGCTTAACTAACTGAGCCAGCCAGATGCTCTGGTATTGTTAGACTTTTAAATTATAGACAATTGCATATTAAGTGGGATCTCAATGTGTTCTTTTTGAAGATTTTATTTATTTGTCAGAGAGAGAGCAAGCAAAAGCAGGAGGAGCAGCAGGAAAAGAAAGAAGCAGGCTCACTGCCAAGCAAAGAACCTGATGCCAGGCTCCATCACAACCTGAGCCATAGGCAGATGCTTAATCGACTGAGCCACCCAGGCATCCCCTCAGAGTGTGTGTGTGTGTGTCTGTGTCTGTGTCTGTGTGAAGATTTATTTATTTATTTATTTACTTTAGAGGAAGGGAGAGTTGGGGGAGGGGCAGAGGGACAGAATCTTCAAGCAGTATCCCTGCTGAGTGTGGAAGCTGACACAGAGCTCAGTCCCATGATCCATGAGAACATGACCTGAGCCAAAATCATGAGTGGGTGCTTAACTGACAGCCACCCAGGCATCCCTGGAATTCTTAAAATATTCTGGATATGAGCCCTTTATCAGTTATATATGTGGTAAATAGCTTCTTCCCCTCTGTGTCTTGTCTTTTCACTCTTAATGGTATATTTTAATTGTAATCAGCCCAACTTATCTTTTCCTTTTTGGTTACTGCTCTTTGATACTTGGAAAAAACATTCTCTACCCTGGGTTCACAAAATTGCCATATGGATAGATAACTGTCCAATCCATTTTCCGCTTCCCTGCAGTGCAACCGTTGTTGTAAATCACGTGTCCCTATACGGAAATGTGTTTATGAGCTCTCCTGGTTCATTGGTCTATTTTTCTGATCTTATACCAATAACACAGTGAACAGTTACTGACATTACCAAAACCTTATCACATCCTACACAGTTTAGATTAGTAGAATTAGACCATCGAGATCCATAAAAAACCTGGTGAGATTTTAGTTGTGATTGCGCTGATTTATAGATCAGTTTAGGGAAATTTGATATATTTACAATATCAATTTTTAAAATGCATGAACATGGTTATATCTCTACACTTCAGAGAGTCTTCTTTAATTTCTCTCAAAGTTTTATACTTTATTCTGTAGAGGTCTCACATACTTTTGTTAGATTTGTTCCTAGGTATTTGACATTTAAAAATTTGTAAACACATGTAAGTATGTATACTTTATAGTATCCTTTAAAAAATTCATTTCCTGGGGCACCTGGGTGGCTCAGTGGGTTAAAGCCTCTGCCTTTGGCTTAGGTCTCAATCTCAGGGTCCTGGTATTGAGCCCCACATCAGGCTCTGCTCAGCAGGGGGCCTGCTCCCCCCGCCCCCACCGCCGCCTGCCTCTCTGCCTACTTGTGATCTCTCTCCCTCTCTCTCTCTGTCAAATAAACAAATAATCTTTTTTTTTTAAACTCATTTCCTCTTTTTATAGTCAGTATTTAGAAATACAGCTGGTTTTTGTATGTTGATTTGTATTTAGCAAATTGTAGGACATCTTTATGTATTCTGGATGTGAGCCTTTTATCAGTTGTACATGTGGTAAATATTTTCTCTCCACTAATACAAATTATAGCTGGGCATGTAAAAAGAAAAACTACAAAACTTTTCGAGGAAAACAGAGGAGAGTATATTTAAGTTAAGCAAAGATTTCTTAGATATGACACCCAAAGCATGATCCTTTTTAAAAATTGATAAATTGGACCTTTTCAAATGAAAATCTTTTGGGGTACCTGGGTGGCTTAGTCAGTTGAGTGGCTACCTTCAGCTCAGGTCATGATCCCAGGGTCCTGGCATCGAGCCCCACATCTGCTCTTTGTTCAACATGGAGGCTGCTTCTTCCTCTCCCTCTGCCTGCCATTCCCCCTGCTTGTGCACCCTCAGACTCTCTCTCTCTCCCTCTGTCAGATAGGTAGATAAAATCTTTTTTTTTTAAAGATTTTATTTATTTATTTGACAGAGATCACAAGTAGGCAGAGAGGCAGGCAGAGAGAGAGAGAGAGAGGAGTTAGCAGGCTCCCCGCAGAGCAGAGAGCCCCATTCGGGTCTTGATCCCAGGACCCTGGAATCATGACCTGAGCCGAAGGCAGAGGCTTTAACCCACTGAGCCACCCAGGCGCCCCGGTAGATAAAATCTTAAAAAAAAAAAAAAAAAAGAAAGAAAGAAAGAAAGAAAACCTTTTGCTCCGGGAAAGATACTGTTAAGAGTATGGAAAGGCAAGCTACATATTGAAGAAAATATTTGCAAATCACCTATCTGGCAAAGGACTTGTATCCAGAAAATGTAAATAATTTTAAAATAGTTTACTTGTAGATACTCATATGCTTTCCAAGTATATAATTATATATAATGACTTTCTATTTCTTTAAGGAAATTTCCTTTATTCCAAGTTTGCTAAGAGCTTTTATTGTGATAGTAAATGTTACCAAATTTTTTTTCTGCATCTAGTGAAAGGAGCACAAGTTTTCACCTTTAATCTGTTAACTAGCACAAGTCCCTTTTATTAATTTGTCAGTGCAAAACCATTCATTTCTGGTATAAACTTATAATATAGTTTTATATCTAATACTGTATATTTTTATATAATTACTGGACTTAGTAACTATAGAATTCCTTCTATATTTTGCTGGATTTTATTTGCTATATAGTCACTCAATTTTATTTTACTTGTAAAATTATCATAGGAAGCTATCAGAATTGGTATTTTAAAAATTCTAGTTTCTAACCACACATTGTTAGTATAGAGAAATATGATTTTTGTGCGCTCACCATGTGTCTTGCAACTTGGCTAAACTCACTTATTAATTTTAGGAGTTTTTTGGGTAGATTTCTTAAAATTTTCTAGGCAGACAGTCATGTCAACTGCAAGTAGGGACAACTTCATTCCTTCCTCTGCAATCAGTATGCCTTTTTTAAAATTAAGTTTTAAATTTTAGTTCCAGTATAGTTAACATACAGAGTTATGTTAGTTTCAGGTGTATGATATTGTAATTCAACAGTTCTATATATTACTCAGTGCTCATCATGGTAAGTGTACTCTTTAACCCCCTTCATCTATTTTACCCATGCATGCCCCCCATATACCCCCCATATGCCTTTTATTTCTTTTACTTATCTTACTATATTAGCTAGGACTTCCAATGAAATATTGAATAGGAGTAGTGAGGGAATATCCTTGACTTGTCACTGATCTTAAGAGCATTCAGTTTTCATTAATATATCAAATTTATCACTAATATGATAGGTTTTCATAACGAGACTATAATATTAGGTATTGAGTTTTGTCAAGTTTTTTTCCTTTTTTTTTTTTTAATATTTTATTTATTTATTTGACAGAGAGAGAGAGATCACAAGTAGGCAGAGAGGCAGGCGCGGCGGTGGGGCAGGCTCCCTGCTGAGCAGAGAGCCCTATCCGTGGCTCCACCCCAAAACCTTGGATCACGACCTGAGCCAAAGGCAGAGGCTTTATTTAACCCATTGAGCCACCCAGGCACCCTCAAGGTTTTTTTCTTGTTTTTTTCTGTGTGAATTACATGGGTTTTTATTTTCTTCATTGGACTGTGCATGTGGTGGATTACATTGATTTGTTTTCAAATACCAGACCCGCTTTGCATCCTGGGATAAACTCCATTTTGTCAAGATATACTTTTCCTTTTATATGTTGATGGATTCAGTTTGCTAATATAGATCTTTCTGGGGCACCTGGGTAGCTCAGTCATTAGGGGCTGCCTTCAGCTCAGGTCAGGATCCCAGAGTCCTGGGATGGAGCCCAAGGCTCCCGGCTCAGTGGGAAACCTGCTTCTCCCTCTGCCTCTCCCCCTGCTTCTGCGTTTCCTCTCTGTCTCTCTCTCTCTCTGTCAAATAAATGAATAAAATCTTAAAAAAAAAAAATACAGGGACGCCTGGGTGGCTCAGTGGGTTAAAGCCTCTGCCTTCAGCTCAGGTCATGGTCCCAAGGTCCTGGAATCGAGCCCTGCATCGCGCACTCTGCTCAGCAGGGAGCCTGCTTCCACCTTTCTCTCTGCCTGCCTCTCTGCCTACTTGTGATCTCTGTCTGTCAAATAAATAAATAAAATCTTTAAAAAAAAAAAAATACAGATCTTTCTCAACTCACCACAGGGTTAAGTCCTGATAAACAATATGCAGGTCAAAAGTGCTTAATACACCTAACCTACCAGATATCATTGCTTAGCCCGGCCTACTTTAAACATGCTCACTTTCATTGGCCTGGGGTTGGAAAAAGTCATCTAACGCAAAGCCTATTTTATAATGAATTGTTGAATATCTCATGTAATTTATTGAATACTGAAAGTGAAAAGCAGATTGGTTGTATGGGTATGGAATGGTTCTAAGTGTATAGGTTGTTTACTTTTGGGATCTGGGGCTACCACCACTGAGGAGTATCATTCCGCACATCACTAGCCTGGGGAAGGATCAACATACAAAATTCAGTTTCTACTGAATGAGTATTGCTCTTTCTCCATCATAAAGTTGAAAAATCATACATTGGACCATCATTAAGTTGGGGACTGTATTCTGTTGGGGGGATTTTTGCACCTATGTTCTTAGGAGATACTGACCTATAGTTTTCTCTTTTGGTACTCCCCTTGCACAGTTTTAGTACCAGAGTAATGCTTGCTTCAAAAAATGCATTGGGAAGTATTCCCTTCTCTCTGTCTGTCTCTCTTTCTCTCTCTCCAGGAGCTATTGCTTAAAGTTGGTGTTACTTCATTAAATATTTGGTAGAACTGGCTGACAATATTATCTAGTCCTGGAGTTTTGTTTTGCTTTGCTGTTGGTGGTAGTTCTTTTTGTTTTGTTTTGTTCTGGTTTTTGTCTGTCTGTTTTGTTCTGGTGTTTGTTTGTTTTGCATTGGGGAGAGGTTTTTAACTACAAACTGGATTTTTTAGTCATAAAGCTATTCAGATTATCCATTTGGTGAGTTTTGGTAGTTTGTGGCTTTCAGGAATCTGTGCATTTCCCTTACATTGCCAAATTTATGTGCCTAGAGTGATTCATAATATTCTCTTTAATGTTGCAGAGTACTTCATGGTGCCAGTAATTTGTGTCTTTTCTTCTTTTCAGTCTTGCTAGAGATTTATTTTATTGATTTTTTTCCAAGAACCAGCTTTTGATTTCATTACTTTTCTCTATTTCTGTTTTCAATTTTATTGATTTATGCTCTTTATTGTTTGTTTCTGCTTGCTTTGGGTTTATTTTGTTCTATTTCTAGTCTCCTAAGGTGGAAGCTTATTTACTTGAGGCCTTTCTTCTTTTCTAATACTAACATTTACTACTATAAACTTTACTCTAAAAACTACTTTAACTACATCCCACAAACTTTATATTTGTATTTTCATTCATCTCCTTAAAAACATTTTTCTAATTTCCCTAGAAACTTGACTCATGGATTATTTAGAAGAGTTTTGTATAATTTCCAAAGTTTTGGAAATTTCTTTATATCTTTCTGATCATCATATCTACTTTAATTCCATTATGGTCAGAGAGCATACACTATTTTTCCTAAGTTCTTTTAAATACTTGTTGAGGTTTTTTTTTTTTTTTTTTTTTATGACCCCAGATATGGTTTGTCTTGATGAATATCCCATGTGCACTTGGAAAAAAATGTATATTTCGTTATTGTTGAATAGAGTGTCCTATACATGTCAATTAGATCCAGGTTGATGGTGTTGTTCAGTCCTCCTATATCCTTATTGATTTTCTTTCTATTAGTTCTATCCATTTTTCTGAGTGTTGAAGTCCCCGACTATATTGTTTATTTGTGTTTCTCCTTTTTGTCCTGTCAGTTTTTTCATCATGTATTTTGAAGTTGTTACCTATGTGCTATTTGGGATTTTAATGTTTTCTTGGTGAATTGACCCTTTTATCATTAGATAATATATGACTTTATCCTCTGTTATTTTCCTTGCTTTGAGTCTACTTTGTCTGATATTAGTGTTTGCATGGTTTATCTTTTTCCATCCTTTTAGTTTTAATCTATCATCTTGAAGTTTCTTGTAGACAGACTATAATTGGTTCATAACTTGCTATTCTAACGAACTCTGATTTTTGTATTGGTGTGTTTAAAACAGTTACATTTAATGGCACTTATCGATATGTTTGGATTTAGGTCTATTTGTTTTATTATTCATTTTCCATTTCCCCCCTCTTTGTCATTCCTCAGCCTTCTTTTCTGCCCTCTTTTAGGTTATTTGAATATTTTTTATTATTCCATTTTAATTTATTGTGTTTTGACAATATCTCTTTGTCTAAAGTTTTCAGTGGTTCTCGGGATTACAATATATATATGGAACTTCATGATCTATTTAAAATTAATATTTTACTACTTCAAGTGGAATTTTATTTTTTTTTAAAGATTTTTATTTATTTATTTGACAGAGATCACAAGTAGGCAGAGAGGCAGGCAAAGAGAGGAAGAAGCAGGTTCCCTGCAGAGCAGAGAGCCCAATGTGGGGCTCGATCCCAGGATCCTGGGATCATGATCTGAGCCGAAGGCAGAGGCTTTAACCCACTGAGCCACCCAGGTGCCCCTCAAGTGGAATTTTTTAAAAACTTACTCCGTATAGGTCCCTCTACCCTCACCCTTCATATTACAGTCGTCTTATATATATCCCATCTCCACGCATTGAAAACTCCATCGGACACTGTTATATTTTTTTGCTTTCAAATACCAAGTTTATTTTAAAGAACTCAAGAGAAAAAGAATAGTCTATTATATTTACCCAGATGCTTATCATTTTTGTTGTTTTCCTTCATTCCTGTTGTTCTAGCTTTCATTTTGGTGTCATTTCCCTTCTCTGAAGAACTTCCTTTAGACATTCTTTTAAAGCACCTCAACTGGCTATGAATTCTCTTACTTTTCCTTCTTCTGAGAATGTCTTCATTTTGTCTTCATTCCTGGAGGTTACTTTTATAGGACAGAAAACTCTGGCTTGATAGTTCCTTTTTTCAACACCTTAAAAATGTTGCATCACCTCCTCTGGCCTTCGTGGTTTCTTTTTTCTTTTCTTTTTTTCCCCCCTTAAGATTTTATTTCTTTATTTATTTATTTGAGAGAGAGAGAGAGAATGTGAGTGAGGAGAGAGGCAGAGGAAAAGGGAGAGGAGAATCCCAAGGAGACTCCCCACAGAGCACGGGGCAATCCCATGAACCTGAGATCATGACCCGAGCTGAAATCAAGAGTTGGATGCATCACTCGGGTGCCACTGGCCTTCATGGTTTCTGACGAGATTTCAACTTTCATTCAAATCACTGCTTCTCTGAATGTGTTATTTTTGTGTAGCCATGTGGAAGATTTATTTTCTTTAGTTTTCAGCAGTTTTATTATGATGTTTATGGGGACAAAATTCTTTGGCTTTATCTGATTTGGAGTTCATGGTGCTTCTTGAGTATGTAGGTTTATGTTGTTTGCCAAATTTGGGAGGTTTTCAGCTGTTATTACTTCAAACATTTTTCCAGCTCTGCACCTTCTTCTATTTCTGGAAGTCTGATGGAACAAATGCTACACTTTTTTTTTTTTATTGTTACACAAGTCCCTGAGGGTCTTTTGGGGTTGTATTTTCCCTCACTGTTTTCCAGACTTATTTTTACTCATTGTTATGTTTGCTGACTTTTCTGTCATCTCCATTCTGTTTTGGAATATACCAGTGAGTTTTTAATTTCTGGGTTTTCTTATTTTCCAGTCCTAACCTTTCCATTTCGTTATTCTCTGTATTTTCTATTTCTTTACTGAATCTTTCTAGTTAACCATTTGTTTCAAGAGTATTTATGATTCTTAGAGCATTTTTAAATTAGCTGCTTTAAACTCTTTGTCAAATGATTCCAATGTCTAAGTCATCTTGGTATTGACATGTGTTGACTGTCTTTGTGAGTTGAGGTTTTCCTTCCTCATATGCCAATTAATTATTCATCGGCTAAGTTTAAGAATATATATTAAACATTTTGAATGTTAGTCTATGAAACTCTGGCTCTTGTTTAAATCATATGAAGAATGTTGATATTTTTGAATTAGTATACAATTGACCTCATTAGATTTAGGCCATAAGTTCCAAACCACTCTTGTGGACTGTGGTTAGAATTTCATTTCAATTTTCAAAGACTTTGCAAGGGCGTTCAGATCTACACCACATGTGCACCACCCAGGTGACAGTCTGGGACCTAGACAGTGGAAAATTCAGTTCTCAAAGTCTTAGGTACTGATTAAGACCAGGTCAAACCTAATTACAGCTCAGGGCTGAGCCCAGAAGTTTTTAAACAATTTTACAGGGTCACTTCCCCAAGCTACTCCCTCTCTGTGATCTCCCTTGTACTATTCACTTCCCTGAGGTTCCTCTTTTTGGCTCTCCACCAGAAAACTAGAGCTTTGCTTAGCCCACTGTGCCTGCCATCCACTTTCATAACTGTGCCTCTATTTGAGGCCTGATGACAGAAGAACGAGAGGATAAAAACTAGTGAACTCATTGCCAGTTCAGTGCTTCATATTTTTGGTCTTTTTTCCCAATTTGCCTGCCACTATTTACTCTTCAGAGTCCTCAAATAGCTTCTGCTCCATGCATTCTGGCTAGGTTTTATAGCTGCATTCAGTGGGAAAGACCAGGAAGAATGTGCTTACTCCATCTCACTCCCACTCATGGTTTTTTCAACTATATTCATGAATGATTTTGCCTGTAATTTTCCTTTCCCTTACTGTCTGTTTCAGGTTTTGTATCAAGACTGTGCTTACAATAAAATCAGTTGGAGTGTTTTCTCCCTTTTAAAATTCTCCCTTTTAAAAAAAATGGAAGAATATGTGAAGACAAGTTTCACTGATGAAGGCAAATCGAGTTTTGTTTTTTTTTTGTGGGAAGCATTTTGGTTTATTAAACTGGTTTTACTAGTTATAGAAATATTCAATTCTATTTCTCCTTGTGTTATTTTAAAATTACATTTTCTAGGAATTTTTCATTTAAACTTTCAAAGTTATTAACATATAATTGTTTGCATACCTTCTTTTGATCCTTATATTATGTTTACATTTTCAGTGACCCCATTTTTAGTCCAGATTTTGAATTAAAAAAAAATCATTCCCACATAAGTGTTTTTATGACTTTGTTTTTGGTTTGTTTTGTTTTGTTTTGTTTTTTAAAGATTTTTATTTATTTATTTGAGAGAGAGACAGTGAGAGAGAGCATGAGAGGCGGGAAGGTCAGAGGGAGAAGCAGACTCCCCATGGAGCTGGGAGCCTGATGAGGGACTCGATTCCGGGACTCCGGGACCGTGACCTGAGCCGAAGGCGGTTGCTTAACCAACCGAGCCACCCAGGCGCCCTGTTTTTATGACTTTGGATAGGCAATGGCTTCTTAGATATTACTCCAAAAACACAAATAACCAGTATCAAGTTTAAAAACAGAAGATAAAGCAGAGAAGTATCCAGGCTGAAACACAAAGGACACCATCAAGAATGTGAAGACACAATTGAGAAAATATTTGGAAAGCACATATCTGACAAAGGAACTTGTATTTATAATATATAAAGAACTCTTACAACCCAACAACAAAAAGCAAAAAAATTAGAAAAAAATGAGAAAAATTAAAAGATGGGCAAAGGATCTGAATAGACATTTCCTCAAAAAAGATGCGCACATGGTAAATAAGTGCATGACAAGATATTCAGTATCTTTAGCCACCAATGAAAAGCAAATCAAAACCATGAGATGCTACTTCATACCCACTAGGATCACTATAATAAAAGTAAGTGTTGGTGAGGATGTGAAAAAAAAAAGGAAACCTTATACAACGTTGGTGGGAATGTAAAATGGTTTAACCACTTTGGAAAACATTATGGCAATGTCTCAACTGATTAAACAGGGAGTTACCATATGACCCAGTAATATATATATATATGGGGTATATTATCCATTAATTTCATTTTTAGGTATATATACTCTCTCCTCCTTCTAGCTAAAATTACATGTTTATAAAACCTATTCTTGGGGCACCTGGGTGGTTCAGTCAGTTGAGCCTCTGACTCTCGGTTTCGGCTCCAATCACAGTCTTGGGATCATGGGACTCAGTCTGCATCTGGCTCTGCCAGCAGCGCTGATTCTGCTTGAGATTCTCTCTGTCTCCAGCCCCCTACCCCTGCTCGCTTGTGAGCACACGTGCTCACACACACTCTCTCTCTCTGAAATAAAACCTTAAGAAAGCAACCCAAAACCTATTCCTCATATCCCATATAATTTTTATGCTCCTTTTTGTATTTCAGCCTGGATATTCTGTGCTTTATCTTCTGGTTCACTAATTCTCTTTTCAGGCAAGTCCGATCCACTATTAAATTTATCCACTGAATTGTTTATAACACTATATATTTTAATAATACTATAAATTTTAGTTCTCACATTTTAAACTGTTGAAATTCTTTATTTTATTTTTTTAATTTTTAAATTAACATATAATGTATTAGCCCCGGGAGTATAGGTCTGTGAATCGCCAGGTTTACACACTTCACAGCAATGAAATTCTCCATTTTAATTTCTTTAACTCAATCATAGGTATTTTATGTATTTTATTTATTTTTAGATTTTTTTTTTTTTTTTTTTTTTGCTAGAGATCACAAGTAGACAGAAAGGCAGGCTGGGGGGCAGGGTGTGTGAAGCTGACTCCCTGCTGAACAGAGCCTGAGCAGAGAGCCCAATGCAGGGCTTGATCCCAGGCCCCTGAGATCATGACCTGAACCAAAGGCAGACACTTTAACCCACTGAGCCACCCAGGTGCCCTAATCACAGCTATTTTAAAACCTAGGTCTGATAAATCCATTATCTGATTGCTCTGGAATTTCTATTCTAAGTCTGTCTCTCAAAATGTCTCTGAGCACGTTCTGTCTTTTCATGCTTAAGTTATTTTTGGATGAAGTTTTTTCTATTGGAGAGAATTTACTGTTGCTTTTGGCAGGCAGCTCTAGGCTAAAGACACTAGAAAGCCTGGATCATTTTAATTCAATCAAGGAATTATAGGATTCAAAGCTGTGATTTAGTCAATTTTCACCATGATTCCAACTGTGTAGCCCTGCAGGAGCCCAACTAAAAACCTGATACAGTTATCAGGGTCCTTCCTTTTTGGTAAGCCCTCTATTATTTTCTTCTCCCAGCCTTGTCCCCCAAGCCCCAAAGATTTATTTGAGAGAGAGAGAGAAAGCACGAGTGGGGTGAAGGGCAGACAGACGAACAGGCTCTCTGCTGAGCCTGCCCAATCCCAGGCCCCTGGGATCATGACCCAAGCCAAAGGCAGCCGCTTAACCAACTGAGTCACCCAGGCGCCCCCTCCTCCCAGCCTTGTTTACCGAAAGCCCTACTCAGCTTCTCAGCTTTTAGAACAACCTCTTTGAGATAAAAAGTGGCTGGAAATATTAGGATCATTCTTCTTGGCCTACCCTCCTCCTAGAACTTGGGCCCACAATTTCTTACTCCTTTGGTAGTCCTCTGATGCCCTCAGATTTTGAAAACTTCTTGCCCAGTTTTTCTAGTTATTTTCAGCGGCAGAACTCTGCCCACCATTGCTAGAAGTAGATCCTCCACTCCTAAATGTCAGACTGATTTCCAATATCCTGTTGAATGCCTCCTGAGTTATCTCACAGTTCCCTTGGGCTCACTAAGAAGCTACACTGAAGTCTTGGTCTTATCTCTTGCCTCATCCTACTCAACTGGCTTTTCCTGTTGTAGCTATTTCTGTTTGTGGTTTTCTGAGCTATAAATATTGCTTGTGGGGGCACCTAGGTGGCCCAGTCTGTTAAGCTTCTTTCGGCTCAGGTCACGATTTCTAGGTCTTGAGACTGAGCCCCACGTGGTGGGCTCCAGGCTCAGCAGCAGGGAATCTACTTGAGATTCTCCTTCTCCCTCTGCCGCTCCCCCTGCTCACATTCTCTTTCTGTAACAAATCTTTAAAAAATATATGCTGTGAATGTCTTCCCTCCTAAGTGCTGTCAGTTACCAAGTTTTCTGTACATTACCTCCATTATTTTCTTTCCATCAGAGCCCACTACTCTGTTCTTGAGATACCGTCCTCGGCCTGTCCTCTCCCAAACCACTGCAGGTTCACTGCAGCACCTTTCCTAACTGATGTCCCTGCTTTCAGAACCCTCTCATATGCTTACTGAGCATATGCCTGAGCTGCTAGAAGATTCTTTCAAAACAGGGTTCTGAGTCATTGCCTGCTTAAAGTCTTTCAAAGGCCCCTCACAGCCCCTGAAATTCAAGAATAATCCTCATCTGGGCAATCAAGCACTCCCTGAGTTGACTCCACACTTGCCTTCAGCTGTATCCATTTATTTTCAGGAGCGAGTGCCATCTGTCCCTCAGCTACTACTGCTGTGAGCATCCAATATTGTCTTTGGACTCTCTCATGGTCCTCCTTTCCCATTATTCTACGCCCAGGACAGGAGAGATGGTCTCCAAGAAAAGATGAGCATGAAACTACATTATATGCTGTTGATAATTTATGTTAGGGATGAGCATTAAACAAGAAGAGGGAGGAGAAAACAGTACAGTGCCGGCACTAAAATTTTAAGTTTCTTAAATGTTTTTCTTCAAAACTGTCCTACGTTCCATACTAAAAATGACTAAAAATCCACCCTTTAAACAAATAATTACCTCTTTTTGTCATTAAAGATTCATGCATATTTTAAAAAGCACTTTCCTGTCCCTTGCTGACTATCTCTGGAGACTTCTTTGACCTCCGGTTGGTTGGTCTTTGCTCTCTTCCTTTTCAGGGAGTGGTGGTGAAGGAGAAAGGTCCTCCTGTTGGCCACTGCTTATCTCGGCAAGACCACAGTTAACTGTGATCACCCATTATCCTTTCTACGGTGTAGACAACATCCCCTGAGGTAAAATACTGAAGGAATTTTAGAGAAAGCTCCTGCTCTCCTTAGCTGACAAAATATGTACTTACAAGAGGTTGTTACCATTACCAAGGTACCCAGGAGACCTGGGTTTCTTCTTGACCACTCTCTCCCTGCGTGATTATTCCTTTCCCCATGCAGGTGCCTGTTTCCATATGAAATTTCTAAGTGATCCTACGCACAGTGTTCCGGTTCTAGAAACTTCTCTCTAGCCCTGGTAAGGTGTCCTGGCTGCAAAAGAGCTTTGGAAAGGAGAGACAGTAGCCTTTTTATAAAGATAAGGTAGGGGTAGAAAAATCAGAGCAGATTTGAATCAATTATGTCTAAGTCAGGCGGCTCTACAAGGGAAAATAATCCAGACTACGTGAATGAATTAACACATACAAATTTTTTAATAAAGCCAGTACAAGGCCGTGAAAGGATTCAGTCTTCCCAAGGAGCCTGGGAGGGAAGTAGTACAGGATGCTCGTTCCCATTTGAAAACGAGGAAACGTGGGTTCAGAAAACCTAAATAGCTTGCCTCCTTGGTAGTCGACCGATCGATCGATCGATGCCGTCCTCATTCCACCTCACCTCCGGCTTTGGCACTTGAGTCTCCTCAGAGGTGGCAGTCCGGGGTCAAGACCGCCCCAAAGGCCAGGCGGGGAAGGCCGCTTTAAATCAAGCCACTTCCGCCTCCCTAGGGCCTTGCTGCGTTCACCACCACCCTCGAAGCCGCCGCGGCCCTAGTCACGAGTTTTCCTCGGGGGCCCGCCCTTCTTCCTACTGATTCGGTAGTTCTTGAACCAAATCTGTCCTCTGATTGGTTGTTATCCCTTAGGCTCTCCAACACCGCCTACACCAACCGGATATAGGGGCAGGGTTTCCGCTTCCGCCTTCTCCCTCCCGCTTATCGTCGGTTCGCGGTCGCCGCCACAGCTGCCGCTGCGGGGCGCGGTGTTGGTGGGTCGGTTGGCTTGTCTCTCAACGCCGTGTCTGTGCCGTTGAACTGTCCGCCATGACTGAATTAGATCCGTTCGGTGCTCCTGCCGGCGCTCCCGGCGGCCCTGCGCTGGGGAATGGGGTGGCCGGTGCCGGCGAAGAAGACCCTGCCGCGGCCTTCTTGGCGCAGCAAGAGAGTGAGATTGCGGGCATCGAGAACGACGAGGCCTTCGCCATCCTGGACGGCGGTGCCCCCGGGCCCCAACCGCACGGCGAGCCGCCAGGGGGTCCGGGTGAGAGTGCGGCCGCGTTTGGGGCGGGAGGGCTTCTATAGAAACTCAGCCCAGAGTGTGTCTGAGGGCTCTCTGAACTCTTGATTCTTGCTGAACCTGGACGTTAAGAGTGTAAGGAGGAAACGAGACCCCAGCCCAGTCATAGCAGAAACCTAGGTTCGGCGAGCCTCCTTGGTGGTATGAATGTTTGAGCTCTCGGACGGGGCAGAGTGAGAAAGCAAAGAAAATAGGGTGTCAGTCAGGCTGAAGAGCTCGAAGAAGCCGGTTCATTTCAGGAACTTTTCATTGAGCGCTTGCTGTGCTTTGAGCCTAGCCTCTAAAACACAGCCGCATTGGCGCAGTTGGGCCAGACTTAAAAGGCAAGCCTGAGCCCTGCACTAAACCAGTTATTAGGAAAGGGAGGCAGGAAAAAAAAAAAAAATGAGAATAGTAGTATCGTTTTTTGAGATATATACAAAACAAAAATGGCAAGGCAGTTCAGCTTTGAAAGCACTTCAGGTGTACAGAATGTTGAATTATGGGGAGGAAAGGAGGCATGAATAGCGAACTCAAGGAAGATGGTCTAATCCTGGAGGAAGAAACTCTAACCAAAGAAGGATAAAGAGTTTTACCATTTGTCCAGCGGATTATGTCGGGATTTCTGGAGCTCTACTTCCTCTAGCTACAGCTTTGTTAGGCAGTGTTGCCTAAGCAGTATTTAAGATTAGTCTGAATTAGTTCTTCCAAAAGGTATCGGATAGAGAATGTAGTGTGGCCTTTTTTCCAGCCAAAATCAAGAAAAGACAGACAACAACAAAAAATGAGCAGTAGGATGCCAGTTTGACCTCTGAATGCCTTACCTGTGTGTGATGCTTCGAATTACAGTGGGAGGAAAAGATGAGTAGAAGAGACCTATTCAGTAGAATGGGGAAGTAGGAAATTAGCTGGAAGAAATGAGACCTGGGTTTGCATTTACTTAAAAAAAAAAAAAAAGTCTAATTAAAAGAGAATAGGGCACTGGTGGGGCAGATAGGAGTGTTTGTACTACTCTAACCTCAAACTTCAAGGGGCCAGGCAGATAACATAAATGAGAGAAACCTGCTGTACTCTGTGAAAGCATTCAGATTCAGAAATCTCAAATTACTATGCCAGCCAGGCAGAACCGTTTTTGTAAGTAGGGGTAGGGAGAATGCTCGTTTGCAGCCTCTGAGTTTTTATGCTGCACCATGTTACCTCCTTAGTAGATTAGTCCCAAATAAGAATTTACACAAGAACATAGAATTCACCTGAAAATGTGAATCATAGCAAGCAGGTTGGACTGAACCGGGTTTTGGCCGGGAAATGAAGTTGGCTTTTTTAAGTCCATAGGGTTTTGTTGGGTGGTGTTTATTAACATTTGCCTGAGAATTATAAAATTTACTTCTTAGATCCTTAGTTTCCTTCCTTCATTTAATACAAGAAAATTTGAGTCCTGCGGAGAAATGACTTGCTTAAGAAAAAAGGACAAGTTCTTGGCTCTGCCCCCAGTCTCCCTACCCGTAGACTGTACCATATGCTCTTGGCAGTTGTTTCAGCAGGGGTGTTACAGGACAAGAGATTGTCATTTCTGAAAGGTGGTGTGGCTGCCTTGGGTAGGACAGAGTTGGGACAGTCAAGACCCATAATTAGAAAAGTGTCCTGATTCAAGGACAGTGTTACTCTTGCTTACAGTTGTAATCCCAGCGCCTAACAGGGTGTCTGGCACATAGTAGACAGGCACAAAGGAATGAACAAAATCTACAGGTCCAAGAGTCCTGTAGAGAAATGACAAATCTTGATGATGGGCAGTTTGGAGAGGTAAAGGGGGGAGGGTAGAGTTGGATACACAGGTCCCTTGTGCATTAAGCTTTCAGCAAAGGGAAGGAAGGGATGATTGCTGACTTAGTTTCTAGGAAGGACTTTCTTAGTGAACTAAGCATTCAGTGATTTAAAGCCAGACCTCTGACAGTGTAGTTGAGGTTGGCAGTAGTGCATGGTCAGCACTTCCTTTGGGGATCAGAGAACTAGTTGGACACTTTATTTCCTTGAAAAGAGGCACTCTGGTGTTGACATTCTGTGCTGTCCTAGACTGCTTGAGTGTACGTTTAACTTTGTGGTCTCGGGCAACTTAGGTAACCACCACTGCCCTGCCTTAGATTTTTTCATCTGTACAAGGTACAGCTATATACCGCATAGGGTTACTAGGATTACATTAGTACCTATAAAGTGCTTACACACAGTACTTGTACATATTACACAGTACATATTACTGCCACAGTACCTGGCTGTACTCTTAGGAAGGCATTACAAAGCCTGTAGGCCTTGGGGTGTGCTGAGGAAAAAGATTTAGGAGGGAGCCCTATATCTGATGTATTACTATACAGAGATACGTCGTCAGGAGACGCAAACAGATTGAATTGCAGTCTTGGGGAGAACTCCCATGTAGGATGGGAACAGGCAAAAACCAGAGGGATAGAGCCTTGGATGACTCCTTCAGCTAGGAGATCTGGAGAAGAGAGGTAAGTTTAGAGGTGGGAGGTGACCAGCTGAGTGAAGTGGCTCAGATACTGTGGAGGAGTAGGTAGTCAGGAGAGAGGCAGCATTAGTGTAGAGCTGTTGAAAAGCCCTCAATTACAAGGGCTGAGGAGGGAGGAGAAAAAGAGGTGATTAAAGAGCTACTGAGAGAGTATGGCAGTGAGGCACCATTTGTTGTTTCTGACACGTCTGTCCTTGGAGGAGGAAAAGAGGCACATGAATTAAAGGAAAGCCTTCTGGAGGAGGAGAGTAATTTTCTTGGTAGCAGTGGTGGAGAGAAGTTCAGGGAAATTTCATGCTTGCTAATTAGTATTGTGCACTTACGGTGTGCTGGTTCTCTGTAGCTGCTGATCCACGGGGTAACTGCAGGCTACGTGATAGCATCGTATTTGAGATAAGAAATGATCATGGAAGTTAAGCTGTGTTCCTGAGGTAGCAAGCTAGTATATGTCTCTACTGGAATTCAGACCCACCTCTGCTTGACTTCCAGTGGATGGGCACCATGGGAAGTCAAAGGTGGGTTTGGGACAAAATGTCTTTCTTCTTAGGAAACTTACTTTTATTCTGGCCTTTGAGATGCCTTAGGAAGTTTCCTTCTGGAGTGTCAGGTTGCTTAGCCTAGTTGTCCTAATCAGTCAAGGCCCTAGATGTCTTTCTGCATGTTTTGTAGCAACAGACAATTCTTTGACTTGGGCCAGTTGTACATCAGTACAGTAACTAAAAGAAGCTCAAAGCACTTGCCAATGGGTTTGGATGAGTCTTCAGTCCTAAAGGACAGGAAGCATGTGACTTAGAAGGAGGTATGGGATGAGAATTGCTTCTAGTTTTGTGTATAGAATAGTGATCAAAGGCTCTCCTTTTGGGAATGGCCCTGGCCTGGAATATATTAACTGAATAGTTGGTGTGTTAAATGTAATATATTAACCAGAATTTAGGCCTAGGCCTGGCCATACTAGCTAGCCATTATAAGCTCTAAGAGTCAAAGTTATCTCACTCTTTTTTGTCTTAAACAAAAATGAATTCCAGGTGGATTAGAGAGACACATTTCTGGTTTTTTTAGTACCAGAAAAAACCATATAAAGTGACAGTGGGGGAATGTTTGTAATATGAGGGGACAAATAATACAGAGTGAATAAAGATCAAAAGATAGAAAAATGAGTAAAACTCAAGACAATTCAGTAAAGAAGAAAAACATCAGCTACATGATTACCTCACAAGAAAAAGAGATTTGCGGGACAAAGTCACCTTAAGTTTTTTCCCTGCTGTCAACCCAGCAAAAATTTAAAAACCTAAAACTCAGTCTTTAGTATCACTAAGAGTCTGAAAAATGGGGCAGTCATGTGGTAATGGTGATATAAATGAGACACTAAAGGAGGGACAAGTGGTCTGTATTTAGACATCTTTAAAGTGTATATATTCTGTGACCCAGGGGTCTGTATCTTGAAGGTTGTCTACTGGAGGGTCTTCAGGGTGACCAGAATGGTGTCACCGAAGCTCTGTGCCAGGCTGCTCCCAGTGCTGCCCACTTGGCATGGTCTGTGCTAGCAGTTCTAGATGAAGGGATTTATTACTGAGGAGCAATTGACTATGCGCCCCAAATACTTCTATTAGTTTTTTGAGCGCTGGGTGCAACTCTCTGTCATCTTCCTTATGCTACCCTGTCTAATAAGTTTGGGAAAAAAAAATCTTTTTTGGACAAAGTAATGCAAGTCCTAGGTGGTACGTAGTAAATATTGGTGGACCAACAGATCCAGAGTACAGAATGTGTAGGCAGAAGCTTAAATCTTTATGATGCCTGTATGGAGACTTGGAAAGAAGGCGGAGCAGCACCCCTGAGGGATGCTGGGCAGCCCGGACAGATGGCCGATGGCCTCTTCACAATAGCTTGTTGGTCAGGGCAGGGCTTAGGACACATGCTTATCTGGCTGATCAGATAACTGAATTACTGAAACACAGTAATTTAAAAAAAAAAAAAAAAAAAGGTGGGGGGGATGGGGAGGTCCTCGCAGATAGACCAGACCTTGCTGTATGTAAAGGCTGCCCTCCTCTCATGCAGGCCCAAGATTGCCAGATCTGTCTGCCTGCCCTCGCCCCAAAACCTAGACATCCTGAATGTGTGAAATTTTCTGACTTGATAGTATATGTTGTAAATATGTTCAGCCAGTGGACCACCATTTTGCATTTTGTACTATATGGATTGATGGTCTCTAGCTCTTATTAAAAAAACATTTCCACATTCTTCAGATAGACTTTATCATTTAGCTCATGAACAAATTGTACCAGTAAGACTGTATCATACATCACACTTTGAGTTTTTGTAACTTAAATCCTTGAAAATACTGACTTAATTTGGTATGTCCAGATCTTAACCATCCCAGACTAGTTCAAGGGGTGTAGAGGAATTAGCTCAAGAAGTCTCAACTGTAGACCCTTAGGTCTACAGGCACAGGATGGAGAGTCCTTACTACCAAAAAAGCACCTTGGTTTGAACACGAAGCTGCATGTCCTTGCTCACAGAATGATTCCAGGCCCCACTTTTCTTTTGCCTTCTCCAGAACTTTCATAGAGAAACACTGTTGCTCTGTGAGACTCTTCTGCCAGGCATCCATGTGTTCTTTCTCTAGGGCAAAAGATCAAAAGGCTTTTGAATTGGGGTTTTGGTATAGATTTGTCAACATTTTGGTGAAGTACATCTTGGTTTCATTAAACAGGAAGTTGTTGATTGTTCTGTCCTGTGTGTAGCACCAGGATAACATTAGTATAACTTCAGTACTTGCAGCGGATAGTACTGTGTTACACTCGGTAATGCTCTGGCCCAGCATCTGACGAGTCCTGACTGACTGACTGAAATTTTGTCTTGCAGATGCTGTGGATGGAGTGATGAATGGCGAGTACTACCAGGTACAGAGTGCTCTGATATGTTAAAAGATAGTGATTGCGTTTTCCTTTCCTGTGATTTGAATTTATTAGAATTGGATATGTTATCTGCTAAAATGGATTTGAAAAGTGACATTAATCATTCCTTTAAAATGTTACTGATCGGGCCCTAGTATTGCTGATTTTATTTTCAAGAAATGAGCCTTCATGGCGATGAGGATAGCAGTGGCTAATTTAAACACTGTGTGCCATGCACTGTGTCAGACACTGCTTATATTTACTCTTTAATACTCTCAACAACCTGGGGGTCCTGTACTGTTGTTCCTGTTTACAGATGAAGAAACTGAGGCACAGAGTAGTCTAAAAGTCATAAAGCTGGTATGCGGTGGGGCTGGGGCCAGCGTTTGAACCCGGAGGGGGTTGGAGTTCATGGTGACTGCCATTATTCTCCCGTCTGTATCACTGTGCTGAGTTGCCCGCCCAACTCAGACTAGCTCAAACCAAAAAGTCTTTTAACAGTTTATATATACATAAATGAAGTGTCCTTGAACCAGGACTCTAACTCGTTTTCCCTAGGACTCTGGCTCTGCTTGCTAAGCATGCATTTTTGTGCTCAAGCTTTTTTCGTGGTGGTCAAATGACTACAGCACTTCTAGGCTTCTCAAGTGCATGTCATGTTATCTAGAACAAGGTGGGGGTTTCTCCTCTTCTCCCAGCCACTCAGCAAAAGTCTTGCATTTCCTTCTGGATCATCTGGAAATAGTCACTACAGCCTGGGGAAATAGCATGATGCTTTGTTTAGACCTGGGTTTCTGCCCATCCTTCAACCAGTTAACTGGCAGGAAGGATGTTAGTCTAATTGGTTTAAACCAAGGATGGACTAACTTTTTCGTAAAGTACTAGATAGTAAACGTTTTAAGCTTTGTCATAAAGTCTGTGTCAGACTGTTCTTGCTGTAATGTGAAAGCAGCCATAGACCATACATAAACGAATGCACACAGCTGTGTTAAGTAGAATTTAATTAAACAGGCAGCTGGTCTGGACTCTGGTTTCCAGTGCCTGCTTTAGAGCTTAGCCCTTAGGGTGAGACAGTATGGGTTTTAGATCCTGGCTCTACCTCTTACTAGCTGTGAATTGGACATGTCATTTCTCTGTGCCCCAGATTAGTCCCCCCAAATGTGAAATGGGAATAAAAACTTTGCAAGTTGTTTGGGAGATAAAGCCTTTATGTGGCTAACCCATGGAAAATGTCAATAAGTTAGTTACTAATACTTCAATAATAATTCTCTCTTTATAGTCTGGTTGGGTGAACCTGGAATTTATTCCCTAGTTCAGCAGGTGAAAAATCTTCTAAAGATTAAAATCTGTTTGAGTTGTATCAGTTTATTAGCTGTCAGACCTTATGCACTATGAAGAATCTGTCCCTGTCCCCACCCCCATGCATACACTCATAACTCCTAATTTGCCTGCCTTTTTATTCTTTCCCTCAGTGTGGCTAGTGACTGTACATTTTCTTTTGGACTCCCTTATACCCAGAATTCACATATTAGATGGTATCAGGTGCTCTTGATAGCATTTAGAAGTTTTAGCTCCTGAGCCTCGCTGAGCAGTGTATTTTACCTTTGTTACTTTGAAGATCCCACATAAGCTGCGTGTCAAGTTAGGAAACTAAAACTAGTAACACTGTAAGTCATTGGCCCAGCTCCCCTGCTTTCCTCTTTCCCACTTCTGTCCCAGGTATTACAAGGCAGGGTAACAACCACTCCGCCTTCCTTGCAGAGTGGAAGGTTGTGTGCAGTCATTTTGAGAGCTCCCTGTGAGCACATAAGGTGGTGGTGGTTTTTTTTTTTTTTTTTTTTTTTAAGATAATCCTCTAACATTTGCTAACGGTCATCAGCACGTGACCAGGGTGTCCTGCAGTGGATACGCATTTCGGGAAGGTGTGTTTGGTACTGATAGAACACAATTGTGTTTTGTGTTAAGGAGAGTAATGGTCCAACAGACAGTTATGCAGCTATTTCACAAGTGGATCGATTGCAATCAGAGCCTGAAAGTATCCGTAAATGGAGAGAAGAGCAAACAGAACGCTTGGAAGCCCTCGGTAAGGAATCTTTTTCTGTCTTGGGGTGTCTGTTTTCAGTGGAATAGTTGACCTTGACTCTTAGCCCTTTTTAACTGGAATTAGCCATAATGTCCTTGTCTAATATTTGGGAAGATACCTTCTGCAGCCTGAGGGTTACAAGGTCACCCACAGGGAGATGCTTAATCACAGGCCATTTTGTGAGGATTAGGGCAGCTCAGAGAGCCACCACCAAGTGCATCCTCTCGGGAAGAGCAGAGCAGAGTCCTGAGCTTGGAGCAAGGAAAGTAGATTCAAGGCCCAGCCTTATTAACTCTTCCTAGCTATGGGCACTTGGTAGTTCAAACCTCACAGAGTCTGTTTCTTAGTCCGTGGGGTAAGATCAGTGTTAGCAACTCCAGGGTTCGTCTGAGATGGTGTTTATGAGAGAGGGATGTGAGCTTGAAGGTCCCCGCAAGAGAGATTTCAGAGTTCGTTTATCATTTCTAGGCTGAATGTAAGGTAATGCTTTAAGAAGAAAATGTGAAGTATGTTAAGAAACACGTACAACTTGATTTTCCTACTCTACTATCCCTGTAAGTTAAGTTTGTATGTTTTTGTGAGTGAGGAAAGTGAGAATCCTAGGGTAAGTTTTTGAATCACACAGCAAAGAAGCAGTAGCATCAGAACTCCACTTATGTCTGCCCTGCCTCGTGGTCCGTACCCCTGCATCCTTCAGCCGCCTTGCATATAGTGTATGCCGTCCCGCCGACATCAGTGCCAGCCGGCCTGGCCTTCCGTGAAGATCTGTGTACATGGAGTGTCACTTTTGGTCAGGGTCATGGGACTTGGCATCTGTGCATAAGTGGGTTGCAGAGGTGTGGCACAGTGTGGAAATAAAGCCGTGGGGTATTCTTTTCTCATCTTTTTATTAAAATTTCAAACATGGGCATCTGGCTGGCTCAATTGGTAGAGTGTGCAACTCTTGATCTTGGGGTCATGAGTTCGAGCCTCACATGGGTATAGAGATTACTTAGTAAAACTTGAAATAAAATTTCAGACACCAAAGAGTTGAAAGAAGAGTAAAATGAACTTGTGCATACTCCCTTAGATCAGTGATTAACATTTTTGCCATATTGAGTTCTCTGTATGTAAATGAAGCATGTATGTATGTGTGTTTGTTTGTTTTATTCACACCCATTTCTCATCCACTTGCAGATACATCATCCATTTCATGCCTAAATATTTTGTGGTATATCTGGAAATAATGATGTTCTTTGTACGCACAATGTCAGCATTATTAGTCCTTTTTGGGAACCATTGAATTAGTACAAACTGACTCTTTGTTATATGGGGTTAACTGACACCTAGAAGTATGACCCAGTTAGTGCCCAATCTGTTCTCTCTCCAGCCCAACTTATGTGGCTTTCAGAATAAAGGGCACACTTTGAACCTTTGTGGCACTGTCTAGTAGAATTTCTTTGATGGAAATATTACAGATGTGCTGTACCGTATGGTAGCCACTAGCCGCATGTGTCTGTTAAGAGCTTGAAATGTGACTAGAATGACTGAGAAACTGAGTTTTTAATTTAATAAATAGCCACATGTTAGCTAGTAGCTACTGTATTCGATAGTGCTTTAAAAAGATGAACATTGTCTTCATGATGCTGGTAGCTTCAGTCTTTGCTTTTTCTTTGTGTGTCTCTTCTGAGCGGGCAAAAAGGCAGGACTTCGCTGGTACTAATATTTGTCATGTTACAGAACCCAGCCTTTCTCTTTTCCCAAAGTTTAGCGAAGTTGTCTTCCCCGTGAAGAGAGTATACTTAGGTCACTTTGGTAGCTGGAATAATCCCCCCCTTCCCAATGATCAGATTGGGCACTTTGGGAATATTCCATGAAGTGTTGTTTCCTTAACTCAGGATGCTTTTCTACAAACATTTGGCTTTGCAATTGAATTAAATTGGTCTGTGAACTAGGTGTTTCTTCAGTTTCATGTTTTTTCTTTGCAAGAAAGCACAAGATGCTAAAAATAGAGAACCATGGTTTTCAGCTTAGCTGGTGACTGCGTTCTCAGAGATTTATTTTCCGTGAACAGTAACAAGGACTGCTCGAGAAGACGGCCGTCTGTGCTCCCTGCTCTCTAAGGGAACTCTTCAGCCTTCCCTCCCTCTTCTTCTGCCCAGATGCGAAGATCATGTTGTCACTTGGATCTTTGTTCTGCTGAACTAAGCATTTAAGAATTGTTTGTATTTTTTTTTAAAGATTTTATTTATTTGAAAAAGCACACAAGCAGGGGATAGAGGGAGAGGGAGAAGCAGGCTCCTCGCTGAGTAGGGAGCCCAATGTGGGACTTGATCCCAGGACTCTGGGATCATGACCTGAGCTGAAGGCTGATGCTTAACCATTTGAGCCACCCAGGCGTCCCAGAATTCTAAATTTTTTATCAGCTTTTTAAAAAAATCTGTAAAAGCAAGAAAATTTAAAGGGATGGTTTTTATGCAGTAACTACAGTCTGTGCAGATGGTTACAGATTAATTTTTCAGAGTAAATTTCTGTGTTATTTTGTTCCTAGTATATTAAAACTTAAAAAATAATCATTTTCAGACTACAAAGAAAGGAAATACCCAGTCAAAAAGTAATGTTTCAGAAGTGATTTCACCACTATTGAAAAAGATTTTTTTGTTTTAATTTTATTTATTTGCCAGAGAGAGAGAGAGTACACACAAGCAGGCAGAGAGGCAGGCATAGGCAGAGAAAGAAGCAGGCTCCCCGCCGAGCAAGGAGCCCGATGTGGGACTCGATCCCAGGACCCCGGGATCATGACCTGAGCTGAAGGCTGCAGCTTAACCAATTGAGCCACCCAGGCGTCCTTGAAAAAGATCTTCAAGCTTCCTATTTTTTGGTTTCTTGTCCACATACACTGGCAGCCCAAAGTGTATCCTGCTGCATTCTAGCACCCTCCATTCTACTTCTCCTTAGTGCCGCAGACACATATTACAAGTCTGTTGTATAGACTTGACTTATCAGTGAAAATCTGAGTATAAAAGAATTCTGTGTGGGGCGCCTGGGTGGCTTAGGTCATGATCTCAGGGTTGTGAGATTGAGCCCCGTGTCAGGCTCCATCCTGGGCGTGTAGCCTTAAGATTCTTTTCTCTCCCCCTTTGTGGGCACCCTCCCAATCTCTCTCAAAAAAAAAAAACAAAAAAAAACAAAAAAAGATCAGTCACCTTCTGATAAATAACAAGGTACAAGTTCTTTATAATCTGAAACTTTGAGGAAGTTTCTAGCTGCTAACAAGCTATTTCCAGTAGCTACAGACCAAGTCTTCTGCAGGTTGTTACTGTAAGACGTTCTTGGAAAGGCCCTGAAAATACCCCAAAGTGCTTAATTGCTTCCCTTCAAGAGGTTACTCACTGTTGCCACCACTGCTTTCTCCTCTTCCATGATGCTAGCTAGTTACAGGTCGGGCTCTGGCTCTGCACTGTCAAAACTCTTGTTTGGATCTCTGGTGATCACCTTCTGTTCCCGTCTTGTGATTGATTGTTTCTAGTTTTGTTTTCCTTTCCATTCCTCTCTTTGGATGCAGCTTAATGAAGTAAGAACGGGTAAGCTTCAGAGTCAGACCTGGTTTGAATCTTAGCCACTTGAGGAAAGGTAACTGAAATTCTCTGAGCTGTAGTTTTTCTCAGTGCTGAACATGGATCTAGAGTTGACCTTCTCGGGATTGTTGTAAAGATTAAATGAGAGGTCTGTCTATTATAAAATACCTGCCAGAGAGGATGCTTAAGAATGTGTTCCAGGTAAAGTCTCAGGGTAACTTCAGATGTCCACTGCAGCCCTAGCCCTGACCTGCATTTCTGTCTCTTGCTATCTACTGACTTGGTCTTTTTAGCTAGTTGTCATATTTGAGAATCCAGTCTGGAAAACTTCCTAAGTTTGTATTTTCTCTCATTCGAGAACCTTCTGATTAACTATTAATGAGTCCCACCACTCCACCTCAGCCCCCTGCAGTCCCCTCCATTAGAGCTTTTTTAATTCTGTCCTAGCTCTGCCACAGACTCACTCTGCATCTGAGCAGGAATAGATGTTTTGTGGTCCCCTTCAACTCTTAACATCTGTATTCTCTTCCCTGGTTCCTGAACCCTCTCTTTCTCTGGTTATTTCAACAGTAGGTTTCTGCTTTATAGAAGTGTTTCTACCATGTTCAGTTAAGAGAGTGCTACCTTGTGTTTTACAAAACCATCGATTGGCAGAGTTGGGGTGTTAAATATAGTTTGTAAGAAGATTTTGTTGAAAGATTATCTAATATCAAAAGTCCATCCTGAACTAATATTGGCAGTATAAGTATTAAAGAATCCTCCTGGGGTGCCTGGGTAGCTCAGTCGGTGGGGCACCTGACTCTTGATTTCAGCTCATGGTCTCAGGGTCCTGGGATTGAGCCCCGAGTCAGGTTCCACACTCAGTACAGAATCTGCTTGAGATTTTCTCTTTCTCCCTCCGCCTTCCCCTACTCCTTCTGGGCTCTCATGCATGTGCACTCTCAGATCTTTAAAAAAGAATCCTCTGCTTTTTCCCTAGTTGGTGCTGCCAAAGGCTTTTTTCCTAGGTATCTTCCCCTACCCCCAGAAGAAACCCCAAAACAAGTGAATCCACTAAGATGTCAGTGGATTGAGAGAAAACGTGAAACAACTTGGATAGAATCACTGGGATAAGAGACTAGATGTACAAATACGGAAAGTAGGATTTTGTCTTCCCTCCTATTGTCCCTCCAAAATACACACACACACACACACACACACACACACACGGATACATGGACACGGACACAAACCTGCACACCCCATAAGTTTAATAAGACCAAAGAAATTGATGGTGCAAACTTCAGTTTGTGTTTTGCCTCATTTGTGTTTCTTTTCCTTCCCTTCAAAGATGCCAATTCTCGGAAGCAAGAAGCAGAGTGGAAAGAAAAAGCAATAAAGGAGCTAGAAGAGTGGTATGCGAGGCAGGACGAGCAGCTACAGAAAACAAAAGCAAACAACAGGTCAGTCCCTGTGCTGCTAGCACTGTTTTCCGAGACGGAATCACATTCATTTCTGACAGCCAGCATAGTTCTCACATGCTGCCTCTTGTAGTGTGAAATGTCTCTGTGGGTTTTGGAAAAAGTACTGGAAACATAAAGGTTGCAAGTCTCTTGGGTCATAGGAGCATAATTCAGCCTGTGCTTTAGCCACTCCAGCTGTGGTGACTTTAGCTCTTCACCTGAGAGTTTGGTCACTTCACGTTGCTTGTAATAGTACAAAACAGCAAAAGGGAAAGTTATTTCATGGATCCATTCCACATTTGGAAATGTAACCCTGAAATGAAGGGCCACTTTCCTAAATATAGCAGGATCTCAGTACTTTCCAGATGATCATAGACTTGGTCATGTTGCATCCCCTAAATACAGCCCTGCCTTCTGAAAGCTGCTTTACAGAGGGGTCCAGTAGCAGGGAAACGTGTGTGTCATTGGGTAGCCGAGAATGTTCCAAAATGGTGACTGCAGAAATAAGGGGTCTGAGAAAAACTCTATTTTTAAAAAATGCTCTTCAGAATGGGCTCGCTCAGTGAAGGTTAAGAGCAATTGTAGGGAGAAATCACGTTCTTTCTCTCAGCCCCTCTCACAGCACCTGCGGTCTTGATTACTCTGTGCTTAAAGTCCACTTGGAAGTAGCTCAGAGAAAGGCGGAGGTAGCACTCCTGGCCCTGATGCAGGCCGGGGGCTGGCCCGTCCTGGGGGATTCGGAGCCCAGCTGTCCCTCCGTGGTCACTCCCCTACCTCACAGGAAAGAGCGGCGAGACCAAGCCTGGGGTATTGGTAGTTTTCAGTATAAAGAGCCTTAGGATCCTGCCCTCAGAGGCAGAAGGTAGTTTACATGCTCTTGCCTCAGGCAGCTCTTAGCTGGAAATGTGCCGGAAAAGAGGGAGTGGACTGCTTTGCCAGCCAGCCTGTGCTGTTTAGCATAGGGCAGCGACGGCAGAACAGCTGGACCGTCGTGTACGGTAGCCTTCAGCTACTTGTCTCTTGGTGGCCATCCTTGCATCTGGCGGGCTGGAGCCCGTGCCCAGTGGGGGATGGATTCTCTAGGCGTGCCTCTCAGGTTCCAGGATAAGTGCTGTGATAAGTGCGGTGGGCTGCTCTCTGCTCTCGGTGTTGAGTTGCTCAGGGCCGGGGCACTCGCTACCGGAGCTTCTCCTGAGCTTGTGATCAGTTTCAAGTGCTGACAGGTCCAGGCTGCTTTATTCTCTGCTCATTCAAGATGATTGACCTGAGGTACAAGTTCAGAAATCTAAAGGGGGATGAGTGGGTGCTTTGTGCAAGCTCTGTGTGAGGCCCCATTTATCCTAGCAAGTTGCCCATGAGTCATTCTGCCCTGAAGTACTTGGTAGAATCAGGCTGACCCTCCCTGTTCGGGATCCCTGATGTGTAGACAAGCTGATATATAGATTCTAAGACTTAAATGACTGTGTTGGGAATAGGGTTCTGATGGCAATTTTGCTAAACCGTGGCCCTTTCTGTAAAGAAAGGGGTGTCTGAACAGCATCTGTTGTCCTTGGACCAAATAAGTGTACCTGTTCTTAGGAGATCAGTCCCCCAGGTTTAGTCCCTCCAGGCATGGATTTAGGGCGTTTGTACTGCTCTTAGAATTGTAGAAGGGTGGGTTGGATGGTCTCCTAGATGAACGTCCCAGGTTCCAGAGAGGGGAAGAGACTTACACTTGCCATTCATGGAGAATGTAGGACTGTTCCCAACCAGATTCCCTGCTTTGCAGAAACCTTGAAGCATAGGGTGGACTCTGTCAAATTAGTGGCACACTGGCCCTTGTCACCAGGGTTCCGGGATAGAAGAAATGGTTTTGACACTTGATTCCACTTATTCTTCATGGGCTGGGGCAGGAGCCACTTTGAGCTACCATGGGGGACTACTTGCAATGGTTTCCCCCTTCCCTGGAGATTTTGACATTGTTGCCACTCCCCCTCCATTTTTCTTTTTTTTAAGTATTTTATTTATTTATTTGAGAGAGAGTAAATGAGAGCATGAGAGGGGAGAACGTCAGAGGGAGAAGCAGACTCCCCATGGAGCTGGGAGCCCAACGCAGGAATCAGTCCTGGGACTCCAGCATCATAACCTGAGCCAAAAGCAGTCGCTTAACCAACTGAGCCACCCAGGCGCCCTCCCCCTCCATTTCTGACTCTCTAAACGGTGTCCCATGGGACTAAATCAGTAAGTCCGTTTACATATTTGAAAGAACTGTCTGTAGGTAAATAGTGAATCTCAGGAGAAAATAGAGTGCTCATTTCAGGCATGTGTCTTCCTCTGAGTGACTTTTGCTGCTGGATTTTTTAGGGGCCCACAACGCTAAGGCAGAGCAGTTTGAGAGAAGACATGATGTGGTGGGGAGGAAGGGCCTATTTCTAGGAGTGGATCATCAGGCCTCCTGCCTTCTAGATGCCCTAACCTAAAACCTCAGGAGCACATCTGTGCCAGGCACGGTACTGGGCAGTGGGCGGATGACAGCTGATCTTGCCTTCATGGCATCTGTAGTCTGGTGTCCCTCTGCAGTTTCTTTCTTTCTTTCTTTTTTTTTTTTTTTTTTAAGATTTTATTTATTTATTTGATAGAGACAGCTCACCAGTATGCTGAGAGGCAGGCAGAGAGAGAGGGGGAAGCAGGCTCTCTGCTGAGCAGAGTCCAATGCAGAGCTCAATCCCAGGACCCTGGGATCATGACCTGAGCCGAAGGCAGAGGCTTTAACCCACTGAGCCACACAGGTGCCCCCCGCCCCTGCAGTTTCTATCTCCTTCCTTTTGTCCCAACTTGAGGCCCAAATATTGTTGTACAAGAACCATGAATTATTAGTGACAGCCTGTGGGGAAAATAACTTTCCATTGGAGCCAGTCAGAAGAGTGTTGACCAGAGAGCAACCCCAGACCATCTTCCCTTACAAACAGTGACAGAAACATTCCCTTTCACAGGGAGCTCTGGTGTATCTTTTTCAAGATACTTTTTTTTTTTTCCAAGATACTCTATAAAAAGTTTGGGGAACCTGGTTTTCCATGATGGCAGACATTTTTTTCCATGCCCCCTGGGGACTGTTAATGTGGGTCACTGCTTGAGCACCCTGCAGTCCAGCCCCCGTTTCCCACAGGCTTCCCTGAGGATTGCTGCTGTCAGACCCCTCTGTCAGGTGAAGACCATACAGGTAGAGGGGCTGCCTGTGGTGATCAGGGTTTTCCGTCTGCTTTGTTTGTCTGTAGCCTGGGTGGTGCTATGCTGTCCCTGAGAGTTCTGTAGTCTTGGGGTTAGCTGCAAAGGCGGGAAAGCCTGCCTTTCAAGCTTTTGTTGTCTTAGTGATGCTGTGGCCATAGTCATTCAGCCTTTATTTTCTTCAGTAGGAGCAAGCACAAGTTGAAATTGATTATGTTTCGCCCCTTGTGTAAACTAACAGGATTATGGGTTTACAAGCCCGCCTGCCTTTCCTTTCCTGCCCACTCAGTCTGCCCACAAACAACTCTGTTTTCTTGCTGATTCAGAGTTAAAATCAGGCTGTTCTTTTTTGCTTTCTTTAAATTTCCACAAATCACCACCTATGTGTAAACCAAAATGGGAAAGAAGGAAGGCTATGTGTGAGTTTAAAAATAAACTGAAATAAAATTACTAGAATTTCCCTCCAAATAAATAAGGGCACCTAGGTTAATAAGCAGGCATGATTGTCCTTAAAAATGTCCCTTCTATTCCTATACCCCAAACCAACCTGGCAAAAGACAGGGTAGGACTCCCGGGTGGGGGAGGTCCCCTGCCCACCCACAGTGGATGGCGTGGGGTGGAAAGTTTTATACCTGGGATGTGCCCCCCTTTCCTTTTTGTCCCAGAGTCCTGCCCCTTTGACCCATTTCTGGTGTTGTAAGAGGGTTAAGTGAAGTTCTGGTCCCGGGCTATACCTTGTGACAGCAGTCCAGTCTGGCATGGACTGAGCAGATCAGCACCTTCAGGGACAGACAGGAAGCCAGAGCCAGGACCCTTGGCTGCAGTTCTTTCCACCGGACCACTTGATGTACAGCAAGTTTTTCCTTTAAGGTGGGGATTTTGCAATGACCACCTCTGTTCCCAGAATGCAGATAATGGATCTCATTCAGTCAGGGCAGGACAGCAGGAGTCAGATAATCGAAGATAAAAGTTGGCTACCAGGCGTAGCCGGTCTGGTGTCTGGCAGCATTGACGTCCAGTAAGACTGAGCCTCCCGAGTGCACAGCCGCGGGGCAGCCACACTCTGTCCCGTGCGAAGAACCAGGCAGGTTTGCTTGGGAGTTCCGGGGCCACTTCCGGAACTGGTTGCTGCCAGTCCAGGTCTCCTGTTACTTTACCTGTAAAGTGTCAGTGAGAACACTGGGCCCGAGGTTATTGGGGTCGAGGACCGGCTTGAATGGACGCAGTAGCTCTGCGAGGGCTTACTGGAAGTGGGTGTCAGGAGACCTGCTCGCTGTGGCTGGGAGAAGGCGGGAAGGACTCGGCAGGGCTCACCTGTGAGAATCCCCAGGGGGAAGGCCAGTGGGAACCTTGCCTGCCAGGGTCTCCGGTGCTTGAAGCCTCGCTGGGTGAGCACAGAGCCTTGGGAGCCACGTCCCGGAGCACAGTCGTGCCTGTGTTACGGATTTGAGATGTTTCTGCTTCTCAATGTTCTCTCTTTTTTCCTGCCTGCTTGCCTGCCTTTTGGACCTCTTGCTGTCTAGGGTGGCAGATGAAGCTTTCTACAAACAACCCTTCGCTGACGTGATTGGTTATGTGTATGTTGCAAAACTAATTTTTTCCTGTTTTGATTCTACTTTTTGTTTAGATTTAATGCTCCTGTAATGTCACAAGTTGTTCTGCTTTCTAAATGATTTCAAATTGGCACTCTGGGGGCTGCCTGAGAGTTAGAAGGTTGGGGGTGTGATTCATCGATTGTCTTGCAGAAGCGTGACTCCCTTTAACTGAGCCTCTTTTCCACTTTTGGGGTTTTGGAGGGAAGGAAGCAGATTCCCTTTTAAAATGTGGGTCGTTGCGACCTTGTCAGGAAAGGCTTTGGGACTGGGGTGGCCCTTTAATCTGTTGCTGCCACCACTGCCGCCTCCCTGCTTGGGAGCCAGTGGGGGCAGTATTTTCTCCATTTGGTTCTTTGGAAGACCATGTGGGGTTGGTTGCTTCTCCCTTGGGAGCAGAGGTTGTCTCACTTTGCGGGGGTGGGGGTGTCCTGTAACTGTTTCTCTATGGTGGAAATTGTTCAGTGGCCAGCTTCTGATGCATGTTCGCCCACTTGGGCACAAAGAAGCCCCAGCTAAGCCTAGGCCACTGTGGCTCCCCCCACCCCCAAGAAAACGGAATCTTCTCTGGGAAGGTATTTAAGGACTCTTACTTTCAAAACAGTATTGCCGAAGACAACTTGGAAACCGTTCTTGCTGTTTCCTGAAAAAATAGTACTCAATTTTGATACAAGGGAGATGGGGGTAGAGGGAAGAACAACTGGCGGGAAGGGTGTACGGTAGGTTCGTGTCTGTAGAGCTTCTTAGGGCCTGTGACCTCGACATGTTCATCCATTTAGAATACAGAGTGGAGTTTCCCGGGTCCCCAGATGCATTTGCAGTGAGATTTGTGAAATGCTGGATTTACAGGTGGTGTTGGATTGATTTTTGCACATTCTCTCTGGAGTGGAAATGGAGACTGGAAAGGTCGAGTCTGGGTTTGCTGGGCAGCAGGGTGGCCCAGCAAAGCCAGCTGCACGTTCCCAAGTGTAGACGGAGTGGCAAGGGCATGTCTAGCTTACTGACCATCTGCATTGAGCTCATTCTCATTTTCTATATCTGACCTAAAGTTTCTCTCGTTTCTTTTCTTCTCTTCACCTTTAAGCACAAACATAAACCATCCTTGCTACAGCCTAGAACAGTTAAGTAAACCTTTCTCACTGCCCCTCACTGTGTGTGCCATGAAGTCGCAGTGTTGTAGTGGCTCCGGGCTTCAGCAGTGTTTGCCACGGCCATCCCTGTGAGAGTGCCACCCCTCCGTCCCCACAGACCAGTCATCTCCATCGCTTTTGCTTTGCCCGTGATGCTTGTTGGAGTAGATGAATATAGTGTGTCTTCCCTCCTCTTTCCACTGTCCTTTCAGGCTGTAGCTCCCACGAGGTAGTTCCCAACTGGGGGTGGGCTGACCTTGATGTGAAAGAATGTTGGAGCAGCATCCTACCCCCAAGCAGCTAACCTTGATGGGCTCTTCAGCCATTAGGCACTGCCCCCTTCCAGAGCGTGCCCTGAGCGGCCCAAGGCACCTGGCTGGAGGGAAAATGGCCAACTTGCAGCTCACCTGGAGAATGTCCTAACAAATCCCCTTCCAGAATGGCTTCAGTCTCTAGCGCCTGCTCGCATGGGAGCTGTGTCTTGAATTCCTTTTGGTCTGCCCTGTTTCTCTCTGGCCTTAGGAATAAATCCAGAGGCTATCGTGCAATGACCAGTGGGCTTTTGAGAAGTCTCTCGATTCACTTGAAACTCAGAGCCCAACATCAACTACAGTGCACATTCTTGACCAGCCTGCTGCTTTGCTCCTGCTGATGAAGGCAGTGCATAGCTGGCTATAGCTGGCTAAGGACTTGCTTTTTAATGCTCTGTATCAGCAGAGACAGAGAGAGAGAGTGAGCCCTGAACCAAACACCTGTATTCCAACATTTTACACAGTGGTCCAGGCACCCTGTGCCTAGGAGAACTGGCCGCGTGTCTGCTCCCGAGTCTGACCTGAGCCAGGGGCTATTCTCTTTGGAAAACCGGAATGCCAGGAAGTCAGGCACGAAGAGACGGTCACTTCTGTCACCAGGTAGCCGTCAGGTAGCTCATGTGAGTGGTTCTGCATTAAACCAACATACTTTGTTGTTGCTTCCAGGGCAGCAGAAGAAGCCTTTGTAAACGACATAGACGAGTCGTCCCCAGGCACTGAGTGGGAGCGGGTGGCCCGGCTGTGTGACTTTAACCCCAAGTCCAGCAAGCAGGCCAAAGACGTCTCCCGCATGCGCTCTGTCCTCATCTCCCTCAAGCAGGCCCCCTTGGTGCACTGAAGAGCCCCCCCCCTGTGGAAACACTACATCTGCAATATCTTAATCCTACTCAGTGAAGCTCTTCACAGTAATTGGATTAATTATGTTGAGTTCTTTTGGACCAAACCTTTTTGTCTTTAGAGTTGATCATTGTTTGTGATTGCATGTTTCCTTCAACTCTGTTCTCCCTGGCAGTCAGAGAGGAGGGGGAGGAGGGGGGAAGCCTCCCAAAGGTAGCCTCAACCTCTACTTTTGTGCATTCTGAGAATAAATTTGTTTCAAACAATAAACCTGAGGCTGCATTATTGATTTCAAGACCTGCTGCAGGTTGGAGAGAGATTGGGAAGGATGAAGAATTTCCTATTATTTCCTATTTTTGGCACAGCCACTGAATGTCCACCCATTCCTTGAACTGAGAGAGCTCCCAGTTATTAACCATCTATAGTAGGAGTCTGTGGAAGTCTGTTTGAAAAAGGGAGTTCCATGGCTAAAAGTAACCTCTCATTGCCCAGCTGAGGGAGAGCTGGGAATCCCTCACCAACCAAGACCTTTCTCAAGTGACAACTTGTCACTGTCCCCTACTTTAAGGTCTTAGATAGTACTTTCCAACAGGGCTCTCTCTGGATATTTATCATTCCTTCAGATTCAGCCAGTAAACCCGAATCAGGGTGGCATTACTTTGTGGCTAGTCCCATTACTCTGGACTCCCACAGTACACACTGGGGTCGATGCCAGCCCTAGCTGCTCTATTTCACTTGTCAGATCCTTCAAGTAGGCCTTACTAGCCAATACACTAAGCACATGTGTTATTTCAATAAATTTAAAAGTACATTTCTAGCCTTAGATCGTCTATGCTCAGTGGCCACATGTGGTTAGGTAGCATCCCAACTGCACAGCACAGAGAATATTTCCATTATCACAGAAAGTTCTGGACTGTACTGATCTACACAACAGGTACCACTAAGAGTGCGCCGTTCAGGCTTCAACACTTGTCTTCATCCTATCACATTTTAGGTGATGGTTTGAGCAACTTACACTTGATCTTAGCCAAAAGGCCGAGAAGCGATGGTTTGAGCAACTTATAAAGCCAAGTCAAATCTGCTTAGTTACCTGAATTTCCAGGTTGGAGACTGATGTAAACTCCTGTAATAACCACTCGGGAGAAGGGTGGGAATGGGCAAGAAGGAAAACCCGTCATTTCTCCCATGGTAATTATGGCTGGAGGGGGTTGGAACCTTTTATTACTTTTCTGCCCATGTCGCACCCCCACCCCAAGCTGCTTAGTTGGGCATTCTTTGATCTGGGTCACGTTTCTGGCCTCTTCGCACAGTCCTTCCCTTTAGCGGTTTACAGTTACAATCTTAAGCAATCACTCATTTATCATTTTTGGGCCTTGCGAATGCCCTTCAAAATGTCAGGCCAGTTTAAGAATCGGCTCAAAGGTCACCTCCACCAGCACCTTCCCTTACTCCCCTCTGTGAGCTCCCATGGCCCTCTAGCTGGGGCAGCTTACCTTTGGGTATTCTCTTGATGGGGTTACCTGGACTGGTCTTGCCTCACACACCAGATGGGCTTCTTGAGGGTAGATGTGGCAGTTGTAAAAGATCAGTCAGGTCTGATACTCCCCAGATCAAGACTGGTTAAGATGACAGAAAGTACTGCTGTGAGACTTCCAAAGGCTAGATCATAAAAGGCAACACAGCTTAACAGCTGGTTTGTTGAAACATGCAAGCTACACATGCTGGTATTCCTTGTGTCACCATGTCGAAACACCACCCTGAAGCCACAATCTGTGAAGCCCAAACCAGCTTACACAGATCCTGAAACTACAAGCAGAGAGAAATGCCTGGCCAGTCTAACCTCTTGCTACTCTGGCTCTAGCCACGGTAACCGCAAATGCACCAGATACAGTGAGTCTGGATTGCCAAGTAGAGCCTTTCCTAAATTCCCAGTCCACAGAAACCATGAGAGAAATGATTACCGTTTGAACCTCTAAGTTTTGGGGTGGTTTGTTCCAGAGCAGTAACTTACAACTGTTTCTGATGCCTCCATTACCCACGTGGGGCTCCATAAAAAGAAGGGAGTTGGTCCAGGAACTCCGGGTTCAACATTTAGTTTTAAACTTTTCTTTGGACCACTTTGCTTTTTATGTCCAACTTTAAATGTTATTTAACACAATGTGAGAAGTTCTAGCCAGAGCAATTAGGAAAAGGGAAAGGAAAGGAAGAAAGGAAGAGAAAAAGAGAAAGAGAAAGAAAGAAAGACTAAGTCCTGAAAGGAAGTAAAGCTGTCAGTCCTGTCAGTCTTGGCAGATAATTGACATTATATATAGAAAACCCTAAAAACCAAAAAATGTTGGAACTAATAGATTCCATAAAGTTAGAGGACACAAAGCCAGTATACAGCAGTCTTTTGCATTTCTGTACACTTGAACTACCAGAAAGAGAAATTAAAACTTTCCCCCTTGCAGTGGCATCAGAAAGAACAAAATAGGAATAAATTTAAACAAAGACATGAAAGACCTGTACAATGAAAACTCTGAGATTAACAAAGGAAATTGAAGACAAATAAATGGAAAGATACTACATGTTTACAGATTAGACGATTATTATTAAAATATTCACACTACCCAAAACAACTTAGAGAATCAGTTCAGTCTCTCAAAATTCCGATGGCATAATTTAAAACAATCCTAAGGGGTGCCTGGGTGTAGCAGACCAACTCTTGGTTTTGTCTCAGGTCAAGATCTTACAGTTGGGAGACTGAGCCCCTCATCAGGCTCCCTGCTCAGCGTGGGGTCTGCTTAAGACTCTCCCTCTCTCTCTCTCTGTCCCTCTCCCCACAACCAAATAAATATCAAAATAAGAAAATAAATCCTAAAATGTATGGAACCCCAAAGACCCCAAATAGCCAACACAACTTTGAGAAAGAACAAAGCTGGAGGCATCATGCTCCCTGATTACAAACTACATCACAAAGCTATAGTAATCAAAACAGGATGCTCTGGATCAATAGAACAGAGAGTTTAGAAATAAAACCGTGGGTGTATGATCAGTTAATTTGTGACAAAGGTGGCAAGAATATAATTGAGAAAGGACCATCTCTTCAGTAAATGGTGATGGGAAAATTAGATCACTATTGTAAACCACACAAAGATTAACTCAAAATGGATTAAAGACTTGAAACCAATAGGCTGTAAGCTCCTTGATGTTAATCTTGGGTGATTTTTTGAATCTCACCGCAGAAGCAAAAATGAACAAATGGGGACTACATCAAACTAAAAAGCAAAGGAAACCAACAAAAAAAAATGAAAAGGCAACCTGGTGAATGGGAGAAAGTATTTGCAAATCATATCTGCTAAGGGCCTAATATCCAAAATATATTTTAAAACTCCTATAGGGGCACCTGGGTGGCTCAATTAAGCGTCTGCCTTCAGCTCAGGTCACGATCCCAGGGCCCTGGGATCAAGCCTTGAGTCAGGCTCCCTGCTCAGCCGTGGAGCCTGCTTTTCTGTTTCCCTTTGCCTGCCACTCCCTCTGCTTATGCTCTCCCTATCAAATAAGTAAATAAAATCTTTAAAAAAATAAAATAAAAACTCCTATCACTCGGGATGCCTGGGTGGCTCAGTTGGTTAAGCATCTGCCTTTGGTTCAGCTCATGATCTTAGGGTTCAGCAGGGAGTCTGCTTCTCTCTCTCTCTCTCTGCCAGACCCTCTGCTTGTGCTCTCTTCTTCTCTCAAAGTCTTTAAAAAAAAAAAAAGAAAAGAAAAAAAGAAACTCCTATAACTGAATAGTCAAAACAAACTAAAAACCCAACTAAAAATTAGGGGATCTGAACAGACAGGTTTCTAAAGATACACAGATGGCTAACAAATAGATGAACAGTTGCTCAGTATCCCTAAAATGCAAATCAAAACCACAATGAGATTAACACCTTGTACCTGTTACAATGGCTGTTAGCAAAAAGACAGCAAGTGTTGGTGAGAATGTGGAGGAAAGAGAACCTTTATGCTGTGTTGGTGGGAAAGCACACTGGTGTAGCTACTGTGGAAAATGGTGTGGAGGTTCCTCAGAGGTTTAAAAGTAAAACTACCAGAAAATGTGTATATAGATACATGTGTGTATCTATATATACATATAAATATCTTATGTATTTTGTCTCTCTCTGTATTTTTTCATACACACACACAATCATAATGAAGTACGATTCAGCCATAAAAAAGAACGGAGTATTGCCATTTGTGACTTGGATAGACCTTGAGAGCAAAGTCAGAGAGCGACAATTAACTGTGTGATCTCAATGACATGTGGAATCTGAAAACCAAAAACAACCGTGCTCACAGATACAGAAGACCAGCAACAGACCAGTGGTTGTCAGGGGTGAAGAGTGAGGAGGGGGGAGGTGAACTGGGTAAAGGGAGCCGGAAGGTGCAAATGTCCAGTTATAGAAGAAGTCATGGGGCAGTGATGTAGAGCATGGCAAAGACAGCCAGTAGCGGACGCCCGCCTTGTAGACCGTGCCCGTTCGGCCCCACAGCGCCGCAACAAAGGGAACATCGCAATAAGGTGAGTCAAATGAGTTTCCTGGTTTCCCAGAGCACATAAATGTTTACACTGTAATCTGTTAAGTGTGCAACAGCTTTATATTTAAAAAACGGACATACCTGAATTAAAAAATACCAGCCATCATCAGAGCTTTCAGCAAGTTGTAATCTTCTTGCCAGTGGAGGGTCTTGCCCTCAAAGTTGAGGGCTCCGGACTCATCAGGGTGGTGGCCGCTGAAGGCTGAGGCGGCTGGGGCAAGTTCTTAAGACAAGACAGTGAAGTCTGCTCCATTAGTTGACTCCTTCTTTCACAATTTCTCGGTAGCATTTGATGCTGTTTGACAGTGTTTTGCCCACAGAATTTCTTTCAAAAGTGGAGTCCATTCTCTCAAGCCCGGCCACTGCTCTGTCAACTGGGTTTACGCACTCTGTAAACTCTTTTGTTGTCACAGCAGCAGGCTGCACCGCATCTCCACCGGGAGCAGTTTCCATCTCCAGAAACCACTTTCTTTGCTCATCCATAGGAGCAACTCCTCATCTGTTACAGTTTTATCGTGAGATTATAGCAATTCAGACACATCTCCAGGCTGCCCTAATTCTAGTTCCCTTGCTATTTCCATCACATCTGTACTTCCTTCCTTTGCTGAAGTCTTGAACCTCTCAAAGTCATCTGTGAGGGCTGAAGTCAGCGTCTTCCAAACTGCTGTTGCTATTTTGAGCTCTTCCATGAATCATGAATGTTTTGTTTTTATTTAAGTAGGCTCCGTGCCCAGGATGGAGCACAACATGGGGCTTGAACTCACAACCCTGAGGTTAAAAGCTAAGCAGACACTAAGAGTTGGACACTCAACTAAGTGAACCACCCAGGTGCCCCACAAATATTCTTAATGCCATTGGAGATGGTGAATCCTTTCCAGAAGTTTTATCAATTAACTCTGCCCAGATCCATCAAAGGAATCCCCATCCGTGGCAGCCATAGCCTGACGAGATGTATTTCTTAAATAAGACTTGAAAGTTGAAATGACTCCTTGACCCACAGGCTGTGGGGTGAACGTGTGTTAGCAGCTTGAAAACAACACTCACGTTACTGTACATCTCCGTCAGAGCTCTCGGGTGACTAGGTGCCTTGTCAATGAGCAGCAGTATTTTTTTAAGGTATCTTTTTTCTTTTTGAGAGAGAAAACACTTGCAGTAGGGAGAGGGAGAAGCAGACTCCCTGCTAAGCAGGGAGCCCAACATGGGGCTTGATCCCAAGACTCTGGGATCATGACCTGAGCCGAAGGCAGATGCTTAGTGACTGAGCCAGCCAGGCACCCCGAGCAGTAGAACTTCAAAAGGAGTCTTTTTTGGTCTGAGCAGGAGGTCTCAACAGTGGGCTTAAAATTAAGTTCAGCAAACCATGTTGTAAACAGATGTACTATCATCCAGACTTTGTTCCATTTACAGAGCACAGGCAGAGCTGATTCAGCAGAATTCTTAAGGGCCTAGGATCTTCAGAATAGTATGTCAGCACGGTTTCAACTTAAAGTCACCAGCTGCCTTAGCCCCGAGCAAGAGAGTCAACCGGTCCTTTTGCAGTTTGAAGCCAGGCATTGACTTCTCTCTCCTTTCTAACTGAAAGTTCTAGAAGGCATCTTCTTCCAGTAGAAGGCTCTTTCATCTTCATTGAAAATCCATGGCTTAGTGGAGCCAAGTTCATGATGAACTTATTAGCTGGATCTTCCAGACCTTGCTGCAGCCTCTGCATCAGCACCTGCGACCTCACCTCGGGCTTTGATGTTAGGGAGACGGCTTCGTTCCTTAAACCTCAGGAGGCAACCCCTGCTAGCTTCCAGCTTTCTCCTGAAGCTTCCTCACCTCTCCCAGCCGTCACAGAACTGAAGGGTTAGGGCCTTGCTCTGGATGAGGCTTTGGCTTAAGGGACTGTTGTGGCTGGTTGGATCTTATATCCAGACCACTGAAACTTTCTCCATGGCAATAAGGCTGTTTTGCTTTCTTACCTTTTTTGTGTTGACTTGCCTAGCACTTTTCATTTCTTTCAGGAACTTTTGCATTCACAGCTTGGCTGTTAGGTGTGAGAAGCCTAGCTCTGGCCTGTCTCAGCTTCTGACAGGCCTTTCTCACCCATCTCTAGCTTTGATTCAAAGTGAGAGATGTCTAACTCTTCCTCTCACTTGAGTACACAGAGGCTCCTGCAGGGTATTAATTGGCCTAATTTCAATATGTGTCTCGGGGACAGGGAGGTAGGAAGAGAGGGAGAGAGATGGAGGCATGGATGGGTCCATGGACCAGTCGGAACACAGACCAGTTAGGGTCACCATCTCACATGGGTGTGGCTCGTAGTGCCCTAAACACAACGGTAACATCAAAAATCACTGATCACAGATCACTGCAACAAAAAAGAAGTTTGAAATACTACGAGTATTACCACAAGATGACAGAGACGCAAAGTGAGCAAATGCTATTGGAAAAGTGGTGCCAAGAGACTTGTGTGATGCAGGATTGCCACATACCTTTGTAACAACACATTATCTGTGAAGCACAATTAAATGAAGTATGTCCATACTATATATATGCCTATACTGTGTATTTGAAAGCTGCTGCAAGAGTAGATCATACACATTCTCGAAACAAGAAAGAATAGTTCTGTATGTACAGTGATGGTTCTTTTACTGTAGTGATCATTTTGCAATATATATAAATGTAATACATTAATGCTCCCTATTATCAAAAAAAATTGTTACTGTTAGGAAATTTATATTAGATGCCTTAAGAAGTTACATGACCTTCAAAAAGCAAGCAGTGCAACAAAATAAACCTCTTCTAGAAAGGAATTTTAATTAGAGAGTTAATTAAGAAAACAAAATGCAAAAATGGTAGGCTTTCCACAGAGAAATATATTTATTTTTTCTTTAGAATTTGGCTCAGAACAGTAACATAAAAATATTTACATTAAAATAAATTAATGTGATTAAGCATATGTAATAATTATGTTGGAATATATTAGCCTTTTTGTGAATTTAATAAAAACTAAGATTTGGTTTTAGATTTAGTACCATCCTTCCAAATATTTGGTATAAAACTTGGTAGCAATGCACCTATCTAGTGGACAAGCAGTCAGAGATGTCGCCAAGGGACAACCAATGCCCTTCACAGTCTGCTACATCCCCTGGGGCGCTGATGGCCGAGCGACCAGCTTCCTTCCTGGGAATCACTGTGGAATTTTTCAACAATAACCAGGATGTGGAGATTATTTCAGGGCTGGTGGAATTCTAGGAATCAGCCAACCTATCTTTTCACATTAACCACCAGGAAGGAAGTGGCAATATAGATTCTTTCACTTTATTTTGTATGCTAACACCAAAACAATGCAAACCTTCAGGTTTTCCTAAAATTAAAATCTGAAAAACATGCATATGCTTTTTTAGATCATCTAAAAGTACCCATAAAAACCTGTCACTGGACCAAATACTGTATTGGCAAAATGTCCACAGCATAGAGGAATATTTGATTAAGTTTATCATTGAAGGACAGCATCAAAGACAAATTGAGTCAGTCTTACTGAAGCTGTTGGTAGTATGAAGTAAATCAAGATATATTCACATTTTGCAAGTTTCTTATCTGAGGGGTTGTGTGGCATAGCAGAAAAGCACAGAGGGACCTGGGATCAAACCCTGTTTCTAAGACTCACTAGCCACAAGGCTTTAGGTAATCACTGCAGCACATCAGGACTTAGTTTGGGGCTGTATAAAATGGAAATGAGGACATCTACCTCCCAGGTTGTGCGAATTAGGAATTATGTATATGAAGCACCTAGTTCAGAGCCCGGCATCCAGTAGGCACTTAACAAATGGAGGGTCTTAGTATTTCTTCTAGGTTAAAATTGATAGTAAGAACCTTGGCCTTTCTATCCTGACACCAGTGAAAGCACAGGATCTTATTTAGCCAGAATCCAGCTTCACAGATACGAGCTCCACAAGTACTCGTTTAATGGATACTCCAAGGTCGGACTCAACATTAGCAGGAAAGGTTATTGAAGGGAGAGGTATCTGTCGGTTGCAAAGATCCTTTGGGGATGGTTAATCTCCTTGCAGAGGCTGTAAGTCCTAGTGGCTTCTCAGCTGTCCTTAAGAAGATAAGGACAAGGTCAAGAAGGTGACTCATTCAGATCCCTAAAGTTGCTCAAGATTCTGCAAGGGTAATAAATAACAGCATTAAGCAAACAACATTTGGGGATGACAGAGGTGTCCAATGTCTTGACTGCAGTGATGGTTTCACAGGGGTGTACATATGTCAAAGCTTATCAAATTGTGCACTTTTAAAAATACCTCAGGAAAGCAGTTTTTTAAAAAAAGTTTACTCAAGCCTTTCACAGTGAGATTTCCTTCTGTTTCCTGACCGGATCCCTTTTTGCAATCGGAGTTTAGGGCCAGAGGAGGAAGGAAGAACGATCTACACTCCAGTCTTAAGGCCCCGCCTCAGGCAGGGCCTGTAGGTCTACATGGCCCGTCTAGTAGCAGAGCCCTGAGGCGTCCTTGTCTACTGTCACAGCAACTTTGGCACAGAAGATTGTGACTGGTGCTTAGAGGGTTTGAGCTGAAATGACCCCAGAAGGAGCAGCATCTACAAAAATGAGGGTTGGGAAAGGTGGCTCCGGAAGAGGAGACTAAAAGCAAAAATTTAACTGCCGAAGTCACCTGCCAAATACCAAATTTAAATACCAAATCTGCTTTTTAAGAAATGCTCGTCTAAAAGACAACCTGATTCCACGAAGAAGCTCAGAGTCTCGGTTCTGGGTGCACCCCTGGGAGGCCTAGCAGATCCTGCGAGTCGTGTAGTCCAGAACCATGCTGGCGGCACCGAGCAGCGCAGGGTCCACCAAATCCGACACCACCACATCCACGTCTTGAACCGAGGACAAGGCTTGCTGGCGGATGACGTCTTTGACGATGTGGATGTAGTGACTGGCTAGGACTCCAGATAGGATCACAAGGGAAGGATTTATGGTGTGGAGGATGTTCACAACCCCAAGACCTAAAGCCGTTCCAGCTACAAGAAAACAAAACCAGAAAGTGAATCTTGAAAGTCAAATCAACCTGGGTGGCTCAGGTCAGAACTGGACTCCAGCCAGCACTGGGCTCCTTGCTCAGTGGGGAGTCTGTTTGTCCTTCTGCCTGTACAGCTAGCGGGCTGTACTCCCCCTGCTAGTATACTCTTTCTAATAAGTAAAATCTTTAAGAAACAAAACAAACAAACAAACAAAAAAACCCCACCACAACAAAAAACCCGCCAGAGCATGGTAGAAAAGGGTCAGCAGCCCAGAATACTTAGTACATTCTTACTATATAACAGAAAAGTGGTGGTTTTAAAAAGATGTGTGATGTATTCTTTTTTTTTTTTTTTTTTTTTTTTACTTTTTAAGGATTTTATTTATTTGACAGAGAGACGAGAGAGAAAATACAAACAGGGGAAGTGGGAGAGGGAGAAGCAGGCCTCCCGCCAAGCAGGGAGCCCAATGTGGGGCTTAATCCCAGGGCCCCAGGACCGTGACCTAAGCCAAAGGCAGATGCTTAATGACTGAGCCACCCAGGTGCCCCAAGATTTATTCTTAATATTAGAAAATGAAGTTATGCTTTAAAATTTTAAAAGCTGGCTATTAAAAAATAAAAGCTAGGTATACTATATACTATACCATATGATCTCTACTATGTTAAAAAAAAAAAAAAGCAAAGACTGGAAGGAAATGTTAATAGTTTGTCTCTGAATGGTTAAAACTTGAAGTGATATTTTTTCTTACTCTCCTATAAGATGAACAAGTAGTTTAGGACAAGTAGTTTATTCATAGTCGTAAAACGAAAACAAAAAACCTGCTTAATAATGGCAGTGCTGCCAAATACCTCAAATGCCATTCCCTTTTTCTCTCTCAGAAAGCAGGAAAACACCTCCGAACACACATTCCAGAGCGCTGGTCCCAAGAGAAGCTGGGTGTGTTCGGGAGCCCTGGGCAGGCTGAGGGCCCGCCCATGGCAGGGCTGCCCCGACCAGAGCCCCACCCTCACCTGTTCTCAGGATGCTCTGGGCCTTGACGTTGCCAAGTTTTGCAGCTTGGATGAGATGGGCCGCGCTCACGGCCTCGTCTTTCGGCACTGACATCCCTTCCACCAAGAGCAGGTCCTCTGAGCAGAGGAGAGAAGCAGCAGTCATTAGTGAGCTGTGGCAGCCCTGCAGGGGGCCGGGCTCAGAAGTCCGCCTGCACCCGCAGGCAGCGAGCCGTCCCACCAGAGCCTCCTAGCCAGCCCTCGAGCTTCCCACTTCTCACTTCCCCATGCAACACAGATTCGTCTATTTCTCTCCTTCCTTGATCCATCCCAGGTGCACGACCTGTCACCTGCAGCCCCTGCCATTCTACAGCAGCGCCTAAAGCACTGACACGGACAGGAGTTCAGTTGCCAGCTCGGCCACGACCCGCAGCACAGCCCCATCCAAGTCACATCACCTCTGGAGCCTTCTCTAGAAAATGGGGGTAACACCACGTACCCTAGCAGGATTATTTGAGGAACTATAGGAGATCATGGACAAAAGAAGACCTCAGTCAAAAAAAGAGCCAGAGTCAGTGCTCACTCAACAGTAAGTAGGTGCACTACCTGCAGTCCTTGTCTTTCCTGCCCGCACTCTGACCGTCATCGACCCAGGTCCATCTCCCTCCTCATCTGCTATCATGCAACCACGCAGGCTGCTATCCCGCCCGCCCCCGCCCTGGGGTCTCCTCACAGCTGCCCTGCCAGCTCTCCCGCATTCCCTCTCAGGGCTCTTCTCAGCTTCCACCACCTCAAACCTTCTACCCCGTCCCCACCATCACGAGATCTCCGGACTGCTGACCTCTCCAACAGAGGACCCCACGAGGACCCCTTCCTGCCCCTGCCTAAAAAGACATCTGTGATCTGCACACCTTCACGCTCCCTCTCCGTCTCTCAGGCCTGCTGCCCAGGCCCTGCAGCTCATCCCCCCTATGCCCCGGTTTCCCAGATCGGAAACAGTGACA